>NC_140177.1:106646210-106941210 GCF_963971535.1 Notolepis coatsorum
AAGTAAGTAAGGTAAGTAATGTTTATTTATATAGCACCTTTCACAGACCAGGGTCACAAAGTGCTTCACATATAAACATCAATAAAGTGCAAGGATAGCAGCATGTTAAAAAGAAAGTAATAAAAAATGTGAAAGAAAAGAAAACAGATCAAAAGATATAGAAGATTTACACAGACATAATTAGCCAAAAGCATGTTTGAACAACACAGTATTTTGCTGCTTTTTAAAAGTGTTTACAGAGACCACAGATCTTAGGTCCATGGGCAGAGCATTCCATAGCCTGGGGGCCATGGTTTAGAAGGCTCGGCCACCTTTTGTTTTTAATCTAGACCAGGGGACAGCCAACAAGCCCTGGTCAGAAGACCTGATAGATCTACTCGTGGTGTAAGGACGCAGTACATATAGGTCGCAGATGTACGCAGGTGCCTGACCATGGAGTGCTCTGTAGGTGATGACCAGAACCTTAAACTGAATTCTAAATTTGATGGGGAGCCAGTGAAGGGAAACTAAGATGGGAGTGATGTGGCATGACTTTCTGGACCTAGTCAGTAGTCTTGCGGCTGAATTCTGGACCATTTGTAGCCGGCCCAAGGTGGACGCATCGAGGCAAGTGAACAGGGAGTTACAATAGTCAAGGCGGGATTAAACAAAAGCATGAACAATCATTTCCAACTCGGCCTGGGACACAACAGATAGAAGTTTTGCAATATTACACAGATGAAGAAACACAGGTAGTGACCTAATGTGGTGATCAAAGCGCATTTGCTGGTCAAAGTTGTTGCTACTTTGTTCCACCCCGGGCCCTCATTTATCAACATTGCGTACGCACAGATATGTGCTTAACCCGTGCGTACGATCATTTCTAAGCAAAGTGTGGGACTTATCAATTTGAACTTGTGCTTGACTTTGTGCTTATATCTACGCACAGCTCGGAGCATGCGTAGCTGGCGCCCGGTGGTAAAATATGTTTACAACGCGGAAATAAGCACTGACTGCGCTCCGCGTATAACTCAACTTGTTATTATTTTGCGCATAGATTGCAGAAATACGGGAACGTTTTGATTATATTTAAAAGGCTTTGCCATTGTTAAACGTAATAAGTGGAACCCCGAAGCTGTAAGCAGAATACAAGTCATATGAACACCCACGAATCGTGGGCCACGATATAGTGTTCTTCCCCCTTCCTACTGTATAAGAAAGAATAAAAAACGCATTGCAACGAGAACAGAGGTTATTTGTTGAGTGTATGTGTATTACAAAACCCTTGCAATAAATGTGTCTTAAATGAATGAAAATACATGCTCTGGATACAGAGCATATATCATGTGGGTGATATCATGACTTGTATTCTGCTTACAGAATTTCACTTATTTAGTTTTACAATGTCAAAGCCTAAATCAAAACGTTCCCGTATTTCTGCAATCTATGCGCAAAATAATAACGAGTTGAGTTCTAACAAAGAACGTATTACATGCTGGGTGGGCTGATAGAGTAAACTATGATATGAATATGAATATGATATGATATAAGGTATACTGGTCCGTCCGCGAGGATAGCGAGGAGTCGGATAGCCATTAAATGCCATTTGAGAATTAATGCAAAGCGACGGCCTATAGCCTATACATATTATTTAATGTTTTCATAAGCGTAAAGATACAACAGCTAGATTAAGATCAAGTTAGTTTATTGTGCAGGGTTTGCAGGGCTGTGTCATGTGCTATTATATATGCGCAAGTTACTGTTGCATAATGTAGGCTATGGGCTAGCTGCTATTATATGTAATTCATATAGGCTACCTAATACCGACAACAAAATAGATTGTATCATATGCCTCTACACACATCATATTATACCCGGTAGCCAATCCATATTCCAGCATGGTTATAATAATGACACACCAACGCGCCAAACAGTGGTTAACGAACGGTCTTTATTAGTATTTTGAGCTGTCCAGGCAGAATTGCAGCAATGGTCTTAGGGAGTCGTTGATATCTAACATCACCATGTACAAGTCCGCCAGCATTTTATTTATTATCCCATAACACGGGTTGTGTCTTTTTGGTTCGGCAGCGCCTCTGTGAACAATCTCTCGTGGAGTTTCTCAGAGTTCGCTCGGGTCAGTCCATTATTTGACATCTCATGGGGGTGTTTCATTACCATATATGGATAATCGGGGTGGTTCTGGTATGCAAATACGTAAAACCGTGCACGAGCTGCAGCGTAGGATCAAAGTGATATTTATCAAGACAGGTGTACGTACGACCTGTGTACGCACGTGTGATAAATCCCGTTTTTTTTGTGCGTACACACATTCTAAATTATGTGCTTAAAGGAAAACTCCAACATTTTGGGAAATTAGCTTATTTAACATCTTCCCTGGAGTTAGACAAGAAGATACATACCTTTTTTGTCTCTCTGCGTGCATTTAGCTTTGGGAACAGTCGCTCCGTTAGCATAGCTTAGCTTCATCACTGGAAGTGAGGCAGGACAGTAGCGTGACGTTCCCTACAGGTTTGTTGATATTCTCATTCCTTCAAAGGATCCGAACCGATTGAAGTTTATGGATACCATGACTTAAAATCCTCTTACCTTGGGGCGGCTACGTGGCGTAGTGGGCAAGTTAGCCGTATTAGGGGGTGGGAAACTGATGGGTGGGGATCGGGCGTTGTGGACAGCGACTCCTACAGGTCGGTTGGTGCGCCTGCGCAGTAGAATCAGGAAGTGTCGGGGGCAGCGTGAGCCTCCCACGCGTTACTCCTCGCCACTGAGAGATCGAGCTGCGCAGGTGAAAAGATGCGACTGCTGTTACCTCAAGTACCGGAGGGGACTTGTGCTATGTATGACTTAGTCCACATTGCAGTCGGCTTGTGGGAGGCAAGAAACAGCGTTCGTGACAGGGGAGGGTTGAATTGGATGATACGAAATTGGGATGGGAGAAAATATAGAAAATGGGAGAAAAAGTGGATAAAAAAAAATCCTCTTACCTTGACGATTAAAAGCCTCCCCAATTTAGAAAACAGTAATCCAATGGCTGGTATTGATAATATACTACTAACTACTGGACGCTCGGAGCTAACCGGAGCTAACGCAGAACAGGAGGATGGTAAAGCAAATATAATGACTTCCTTTCTGGGGGTTTAAAAATAAAAGTGCGATGTTTATAGCAGTGGAAAATGTTTATTTTGTACATTATCTAACGTTAACACGAACCTAAACTAACTTTAGGTTAGTTGTAACGTTAGTTTAGGTTCGTGTTAACGTTAGATAATGTACAAAATAAACGTTTTCCGCTGCTATAAACGTTGCACTTTTATTTTGAAAACCCCAGAAAGGAAGTCATTATATTTGCTTTACCATCCTCCTATTCTGCGTTAGCTCCGGTTAGCTCCGAGCGTCCAGTAGTTAGTAGTATATTATCAATACCAGCCATTGGATTACTGTTTTCTAAATTGGGGAGGCTTTTAATCGTCAAGGTAAGAGGATTTTAAGTCATGGTATCCATAAACTTCAATCGGTTCGGATCCTTTGAAGGAATGAGAATATCAACAAACCTGTAGGGAACGTCACGCTACTGTCCTGCCTCACTTCCAGTGAAGAAGCTAAGCTATGCTAACGGAGCGACTGTTCCCAAAGCTAAATGCACGCACAGAGACAAAAAAGGTATGTATCTTCTTGTCTAACTCCAGGGAAGATGTTAAATAAGCTAATTTCCCAAAATGTTGGAGTTTTCCTTTAAGAACAAAGATAGAACACTTTCTAAGAATTGTTGATAAATGAGGGCCTGGAGCCTAGAGTTGGACGTAGGAGGCTGAACTCACCGCAGCCCACCACCAGGCGTCGGGGATGCTGGTAAATGGAGTGCCAGGCTCCCCTTTCTCCACAGAGAACATCAGAGCTGAGAAGGTAAAGATCCCCATAGCGATGAACAGGAACAGACAGCACACCTGAGGGGGAAATAAAGACAATAGGATAGGTACAGCAGGTCGTCTGGTAATCCCAAGGTTCCCAGTGTCCTTGAGGAAGACACTGAACCCCTAACTGCTCCCGGTTAAATGTACGAGTGGGTCGGCGCATTGCATGGTCGCATCCGCCGCTGTCTGTGTGTTTGTGAGTCAATGAGTGAATGTGAGGTGGAAATTGTAAAGCGTGCGCGCGCGTGCGTGTGTGTGTGTGTGTGTGTGTGTGTAAATAACATGTATTGAATAAAATAGCATTGCAATGTGTAAGTCATCTATCTTATTTAGCTTCATTATAAGGATATAACCTTTTCTCCTTTCAATCATTAGGGCAGTTTACATTGTTCTCTCTCTTGTGTGTGTGTGTGGGGGGGGGGGGGGAGGTCACCTGGCTCTCTTATTATTACAGGGATCTGTTACAGTACGTTATATTCTCTTAGTGCTACAGGCAGCGTACCTGTTCCGAGCACTGGCGGAGGGTGAAGCCGAAAGCCCTCATGCCTGTCGAGTGTCGCGCCAGCTTGAGGATACGAAATATCCTCATCAGCTTCACCACCTTGAGGACCTTGCTGACTTTGCTGACCCTGGCCATGGTCTTCAGATCCTCCTGGGCGCTGAGGTCCTCTGCGTCCACAAACAGTTCAAAGGTGAGCTGGAGGAAGTAAGGCATGACGGCCACCAGGTCCACGAAGTTGAGGGCGCTCTTCACAAAGTTTTTGATGTCTGCGGTGGTTAACAGGCGCAGGAAGTACTCCAGGGTGAAGAACAGGATGGAGCAGATCTCCACCCACTCCATGTAGGTTTTACCGTAGACCTTGTGCACCTTGAGCTCCTCCACGGTGTTCAGGGTCATGGCCACGATGGAGACGAGGACCAACAGACTGGAGAAGACGGCAAAGGCCTTAGCCGCCAGCGAGGAGTAGGGGTTCTCCATCAGGTCCCAGAGGGCCTTCCGGAAGCCTCCGAGGAACATGCTTTTGTAGCTGGACTCGTCGTGGTGAGGCTTGATCTCTTCCATAAGCTCCTGGTTGATCTTCAGGTAGTCCCTGATCTCATCCACCTTCTCCTCAAACTGGATGCGGCAGCACCTACAAAGAGGAAGAAGAAGAAGAAGAAGAAGAAGAAGAAGAAGAAGAAGAAGAAGAAGAAGAAGAAGAAGAAGAAGAAGAAGAAGAAGAAGAAGAAGAAGAAGAAGAAGAAGAAGAAGAAGAAGAAGAAGAAGAAGAAGAAGAAGAAGAAGAAGAAGAAGAAGAAGAAGAAGAAGAAGAAGAAGTCACACTAGGCTGGGAACAACCCTGGGTCAAGTGATAGTAAACTGGACTGGACGAACAACATCGAGGCCCTCTACAGGAAGGGACAGAGCAGACTTTTAATGTCTGCAGCAAACTGCTGCAGATGTTCTACCAGTATGTGGTTGCTGGTGCCCTCTTCATCGCTGTGGTATGCTGGGGGGGCAACACCAACACACACAAAATAAACAAACTGGTCAAAAAAGCAAGCTCTGTGGTGGGAGCGGACCTGGACAGTCTGAATAAAAAAAAATCTTTTTTTTTTCTACCTTAAACAGATCTTTTTCAAGTTCCAAGTTTTAATACTCTTATCAACATGCGAGTCAACAAATGCTTGCTTTATGCAGCCATTTAACACAAAAGGATGACCCTCAATTGCAAATTTGCATCAAATTCAAAACAGAGTGATGCACAAAATAACTTAAAAGAAAATAATAATTTAAAACAATGAACAAAGTGTGCATGAAATAATAGGGGAAAGAAAACGTTAGGAACTTGTTACATTCACCCACACAAGGGCTGAGTAATCACCCCCCCCCCCCCCCCTCTCTCTCTCACACAGCTCTCCCAGCTCTCTTTCTCTCTTGCCCCTTCCTCATCTCTCTCACCCCCCCTCTCTCTATATATCTCACACACACACACACACACACACACACACACACACACACACACACACACACACACACACACACACACACACACACACACACACACACACACACACACACACACACACACACACACACACACACACACACTTCAGAAACAAACATAGTATCAATGAGAGTATCAATCATACACCTGAGTGATGTCTAGTAAAAAATAAATAAAAAAAGCTACGCCCCTGTGTATATGGTTTCTCACTGCTTGTGAATTGAGTGCATATTAATATATAATGTTATGTAATGTATATTGTACTATGTATGATTCCATATGATTAGGAATGCGGTATGTATAGTAGTAATATGTTTTTATAGAAAGTATTGGCTCCCTTCCTCTTTGTGCTCTATACTGCGGACTGCAGACACAGCAAGGCCATGTGCCATATGCAAAAACGTTCTGATGATACTGCTCTGATCGGTCTCATCAACAAAGGCGATGACCGGGCCTATACAAAGAAGATTGATTAATTTGTCCACTGGTGTGATGCCAATTTTTTGGAACTTAATATCGAGTATCTGGGCAGGAGGTTGAAATAGTCAAGTCCTATAAGTATCTTGGTGTTCACCTGGACAGTAAGCTGGACTGGAAACAGAACACAGATTCTGTGTTCAAGAAAGCCCAGTCTTTGCTTTTTCATTTGAGGAAGCTTAGATCCTTCGATATCAGCAGGTCACTTCTTCATGTGTTCTATCAAGGTATCCTTGCTAGTGTCTTTTTTTATGCTGTGCTCTGCTGGGGGGGGCAGCATCACGGTTACTGACAAAAAACGTATAAATAAAATCATTAAAAATGCTGGCTCAGTGATTGGCCTCCCTCCTGATTCCTTGGAGATTATTATTGCCAAGCTAGAACTAAATTGAACACCATTTTATCTTTTGAAGGCCACCCACTGTACAATATTTTTGATGCTCTGCGAAGCTCATTTAGCGATAGGTTGTTGATGCCTCGATGCTCTACTGAGCGATTGAGAAGGTCCTTTGTTCCTGCTGCTGTCAAGCTCTGTGTTGAGAGGCTCTCCTCTTCTTCTTACTGTGTTGTGTATCTTGTACTGTATGTATTTGTTTCTTTCATGTTTGTGTATTGAAATTTGTGTATTCGCTCTGGTGGCAAACCATGTTTCCCCTCTGGGATTAAGAAATAAATAAACCATACCATTAGCCATACCATTATTATATTGTCACTTTCTGACTTTTAATACCACTTGTTTGCTTATCTGTAAATGTCTTATCTGTTGTCATGAATCATAAATCCCATCAATAGATAAAAAAATACTAAAATAAAAATATAAGTTGTTAAAACACTTTGACTGCCATGAAACGTGTTTTGACGTCATTGCTGGCCATGCTCAAGTTGCCGGGGGACGCTGTACAGCGTCCTTATATCAATATTTCAAAAATCTGCGATCGGATTCATATGTCCCCTCCGCTGGCCTGAGATCCACCAGCAGGACCCACTGAGCTCTCTGGCGGTTCAGGATCGCCATCTGGTGGCCGATCGGCGCAATCGCTTTAACAGGAAGTGGCATAGAGGTTGTGCTACGTCCGTAGTACTTCCGGGTGCTCGCTATAGGTCCCGCGACTCTGGCTCGTCACGCTACACAGTGATCGATTGCCAATAACTCGATAAACAACATGATTTGGACGTATATACCATTATACAAGCTGGAGATGGACCGGGTAAATTTACATCCCATAATGATAAGATTTCAACTCTACGATGATCGCCCAGCGGCGCGCGGAGCCTGGGGTGAGTTTCAGCGTGTAACGTTACCGTCTTCGATACTAACTGCTATTATCAACATTTGACCCACATTAGATGATTGGTATAACGCTGCCCACGGAATTATAAACGGCCCCTAGCCCATCCGGTCAACATCAGATGACGTGTAGTAACTTCTAGAAGTACGTCTAGTTGTAATTTTTTATATCGCGCTGATTGCCATAAAACTGTATTGCATCATCAATATAATGTATTTGGGGCTATAGATCACGTTCTGGAGAAAGTTGCAGAAAGAGATGAAAACATACTTATACATTAGACCATACTTTACTATGAATATGTGAATGAAAAAGTTTAACGTTGCTACACAATGAACAATACATATAGGACTTTGAATGGGCCCTAATAATGGCAATGTAGCAATAGAATTTAAAAAGTTATAGCCCTGCAAAGAAGGGGACTTTCTCCATAGACAAATAGCGCTGGCAATCTATGGTATATCATGAATTTAACCTTAGGCAACCAAAGTGTTTACTGTATCCATTAGCTGTATGCTCTATGTTGATACAATAGTCTGATATTCAGAATAATAAGTGACAGCCCTAGAATGCTTTAGTATTTTCATAACCCCTTCACACACACACACACACACACACACACACACACACACACACACACACACACACACACACACACACACACACACACACACACACACACACACACACACACACACACACACACACACACACACACACACACACACACAAAGAGCAACAGGTTGGCAGGTTGTTTAGGGGCATAGTAATTGACTGTGTCAGCAGTGTCCTGACCCATTAGTTATACAGTCACACAATTTGCAGTGAATATAGATGACCACTGGAGGATGAAATGTCTTGATTTTGGTGACCCCCTTTCTTTGGGGGGCGCCACCATCAGGCAAAAACTGAAAAACTATGGCCAGATTCCCATGTCCCCGTGCACCAAACATTATAGATACTGTATGTCACATACAATGGTATGGTGTGAGGTAGCCTCACCATTGTTGATACGTAAAACATGGATTTACAGCCTGGGTCTGTTAAAGGAACACACCAACATTTTGGGAAATTAGCTTACCGTCTTCTCCAGAGAGAGACAAGAATATAGATACCAGTTTCCTCTGCGTTCAGTAGAAAGCTATCTGGCTTGCATGTTAGCCTAGCTTAGCACAATGAATGGAAGCGGACATGGCCGGTTAGCCTTCGCGAGAGGTGTTAGTTGGACAATGCCTAGGCTAACCGGCCATGTCCGCTTCCATTCATTGTGCTAAGCTAGGCCAACTAGCAATATAGGCAACTCTCATTTCTGTAATTTACGCTGTAATATGTTGAAATGTGAAACGGCCAAAGCATAGGTCTGCTGAGTGCATTCTTGTAGTTCCACTATATCATGCACCTGAGGTCAGCAGAATGACAGGAGGTTTAAGAATAACTATTCTAATCATAGATTTGTCTCTTCCCAATATAACTTTCCGACCTGTGGTATCAAGAGTTACTGTTTCCATCTCTGTACTAAATCATATCCAACAATGAGATATCTCATCTTGGGTGTCCCTGTGACAGAATCCTATCAAACTGGGTTCTAATGGGGACATAACGGGTATCTATTCAGGGGTCATCGACACGGGATCCACAGGTGCACGTTACCTCGGAGTGTCTCTCATCCTCAGCCCCCAGAACTTCATCTCCTCCTCGAAGTTGATGGGGCAGAGGCTGTCCATCACCCACATGACATTGCTGCAGTAGAAATGGAAGATATAATGAAAGAACCTGGGGTCCCGGTCGAAAAAGAACTCGTCGTTACGGACGCTGTAGTCGTCGCAGAGCGTGAGCCGCTTGGCCGGGTCGTTGCACATGGCGAGGATTCCAATCCTAGTCTTGGGGTAGCGGAGGACCAGGTGTTTGGGGATGTGGAAGACCTTGCCCCCCACGTTGAGGTTGACGATGTTCGACTTCCTCGGGTTTGGTTTGTCTCTCTTCTCCTTTTTTTCTCCCACTTTTACCCCTTTGTCCGGGTCGTCCAGATTGTCCATGGACGTCCATGCTTTCACAGAGCTGTCCTGAGAAAAGGGGAACTCGAATTCTGGCTCTTCTCCACTGTGTGAAAAGCTCAGGTCCCGCTTTATGCTGGCAAACAGACTCGAGCGACGTTTCTTCAGCACTTTGAGCTTGGGCACTGGGCAGGCCATGCTGACGAACCCTCCAGAGGTCAAGACCAACCGCAGCAAACAGAGTTATCTCTCCCAATGAAATGAAATGTTTCTTAGCAAAGTTCAGGCCAAGTCAACGAAGCTAAGTAGCAGCCATTACACAATGACAAAAAACATACAGCCATTACACACTGACAAAAACATTCTCCCGGTTTGTTGTTCATATGGCGTTCAGTGATCTCATAAATTCCGCCATCTGGGAGGAAGACATGAAGAGGGGAAGAGCGCTACCATGCTCGGCTCCCGGCGTGCGAGAATATCAACGGCATGAGTTGAGGATTCATCCTTCTCACTGAATCTCTAATCCCATTGCTGTTCTTTCTGTCCAAACGCGAGTTAAAAATACTGTCCGTTGAGGATTACAGTCGTGATTTAAGGCTTTGTGATCTGAGAGAAGAGGAAAGACAGTGAGTGAGTGTGTGAGAGAGAGAGAGAGAGAGAGAGAGAGAGAGAGAGAGAGAGAGAGAGAGAGAGAGAGAGAGAGAGAGAGAGAGAGAGAGAGAGAGAGATGTCAAGGCTATTAAAAGCTTACAGGTGCTCAGGCAGCTCAGAACCTGTAGGTACCCCCGGCTCGTTGTCGCCTGTAGACCTTTGACAGGCTAGTTGTAATGCCTGCTGTACACGACGAGTCAGTACCTGCACTTGCTATAGAGATAGTTCATCTCATACAGATAAATGTTGCTCAATATTGATTGATACCAGGGGAGCTAATATGAAAATGTATAACAAGCTTGAATGCAAGTGGTTTCATAGGCTTTATTCGTTACATCATGGTTCATAACCTATAGACCTTGGCTTGCCCTTGGTTTTTGGTGTTCTCCCTCAAGTGCAGAGTGATGCATCTCATGAATTAGGTATTTTTCCCAGGAAGAGAAAACCTTCGACAAAATAGAGGAAATTACTTTTGTGAATTTCCTGGCATGTGATAAATAGAAGAGAACTAGGTGCAGACAGAAGGGATAAACGTTTTTTTTCATTACATGGATCTAATAAATTGGTCTCATTCACAAAACATGCGTACAATCACATTTAATCGCAATGTGTACTTAAGTTAGGAATGTTTCCACCCACATTATTCGCATTTGTCTTATCTGAATTTGTTAAAAATACAATCAAATTTCTTGTGTATGAAACATGCGTGAAGGCATCATGCTGAAACCACTTCTATTTAGAATGCCTTGTACTTTATGGCTAATTCAATTATAGTAGTACCCAACCTTATATTAACACCAACATGTTTTATCAGTGCATTTGTAGGGCTAAATTATAACCATGTTAACCAAGCTATGAACAACGTACCTTGTTAGGCAATTCAATTATGAACACTAGTGTAGCGTAGGCTATGATCAATCAAAGTGATTAATGATGATATATAAGGATCCATGAGCACACTTGGAGCACTTATCAAACCATGTCATGAAGAGAGCTTGTCTTAGTAAACACAGACATGTTTACTGGCTGGATACCTGACAGTGCAATCTGACTATTAGGCTGCTCTCCCAATCCTTTTGTCCAAATTGGATGAAGTGTCTATCCCTATACATGTGGCTATTATAAGATATGCCTAGTAGGCTGATTTCTATTTTACTTAATCCAAGGATTGTCTCGGTCACAATGGGCCGCATGCACCAACGGATTTACGAGCAAATTTGGTATCTAGTACTTCGTTAATTTTCCATTGCAGGTAGTACCCCCCACCCCAGGGCGCCGTGACATCATCTTCAACACAACACACACACACACACAATGGAGGATATCGAAGCTAGCTATGAAGCTATGAAACCAGTGCCTTAGTGTAGACCATAGCTGTCAACATTGGCAGGTGAAAAAACGTGAACATGTTAGCCCCGCCCCTTCCCCCCGGCCCCGCCCCCTCCCCCTCCCAGCCCCGCCCACTCCCAAAGGAGCTGCCTCGTCGCTGCCATCTGCTGGTCAAAACCTGTATGTACCCAGCCATTCTACAATCTAAAGTTTTCAAGGGTAAACTGTAAAAAATAAATGTTTATTAAGTTTCCTGTGGAACCATGGGGCAGGTTATGAGGATATTTTGTCTTGGCGGGGCCCATTACTCCCCTGACTGAGGGTTTGTGTAAGTGCAGTGAATGGAAGGAGAAGAGAGAGAGAGAGCGCGCAGCGGGGCCTCTAAATTAATTCAAACGCTCGATTAACCCTGAGAATCCCTGTAAATAATTGTTGCAGGTAGGTATTGGAATACATGCCATATGAACTTGTAATAATATAATAGTTACTATTTTGATGCCGGTTATAGGGTAGCCACAACATATTTGGGTTTCATTGAAAAATGATATAAATATAGCACCCGTAGTTCACAAAATAGCCTAAACTATATAACTACTACTAAATTATTTTCATAACAAAGAAACTATAGGCCACTAAATGTTTTTCATTATTTTTAGAATGGATTGTTTTGTGTTTTATTTAAACATTGCCAATATTTGAATAAAAGTCGTGTATATGAACTCCTTGAATAGGTTTGTGTGCTATTCTTCCAGTTGAAGGAAGAGAGTTGATGTCATTTTCAACCTTGTTGTGTTTTGGTTGATGATTGATGAACAGTGAGACTATATCCGCAGGGTACTTCTGAATACAGGCTTTCGTTTTCCCAGCCGAGTACTTCTGAGCAATGGCACAGGTGGGAAACATATCTGCTATGCTCCGGTTGAACTCGTCGCAGAAACTGAAGGCCACGTTGGATTTTGCACAAAGCATGGCCAATTTTAACTTCAGCTTTGGTGACTAGATCAGCCTCTGATGTGTTTCTTGTCACGAACGCAGTCATAACACGGGCATTTTTCATAGCCTCTATGCCTCGCTTGTGTTTCGCCAATTTGTCATGCTGACTGACGTTGTGTTTTCCTCCGTGTGTGACATTGAAATCAGCGCGGCATACTTTACAAAAAGCATAGATTGTTGAAACGTTGCTCTTCGTGAGGTACGGGAACGTCTCCTCCCACTTGGCGAGATATTTGCAGCCGCTCCTCTTGACTTTCTTAGCTGGTGGAACCGCACAATCCTCTCTCAAGTCCATCGTAGAATGTAATAAATTTGCGCTAAACCCCTCCTTTATCCGGTCGCTGTTCTTCTTCTTCTTCGGGTTGCAACCGTCTTCCGATCTGACTTCCTGTGATAACGTTCTAATCTACACTGCTGCCACCTGTCGTCACGGAGGGGAATTGCAGCCATTTTGTAAAAATGTATAAGTAAAAAAAAAACGTGCAAATTCCGTGAACCGTGAAGAGGGTGTGAAGAAGGTTGAAATTCGTGACAATCCCGTGAAAATCGTGATGGTTGACAGCTATGGTGTAGACACGTGAATGTGTCTGACTGGTTCATCATAACTGTTCCAATGGACCGTTTACTTTTGTGCCAGCAAAGCATCGTGGGAGGACTAACACTAGGGGGAGCTGGTTAGCATCGGTCGGTAGAGAGATGTGAAGATACCGGTATCCGCGAGGGGGTACAGGTACGGGGTTTCTTCGACGCTATCCACGAGAGCGCGTGGACGTGCTTTTCGAACAGCAGCTTCCTTTGAAAAACGTGAAATACAAAATGCACCTCGGAGCAGAAGAAATGACGCTGTGTGTCGTAAGCTTATCCAGAACAAGTATAGTGATTAGGTTACGCCAAGACGAAGAGGACGTTTGGCAGATGGACTGAAGACGAACGTGGAGTTTTGCGTATTAGCACGTATAGTCACAGAGTCAGGTTAGCCAACTTGGCTATTAGCTTAGCTAACGTGTAGTGCACTAGCATTTTAGCTTAGCTCCTCGCGTCGCCGATATACGACAACGGAAGGACTCAGCCCTGAGAGGTTCTACTGGACGTCTACAGCATCGCTACAGGCTATCGACCGACTGCCAGACCAGCTCTACCTCTAAGTATCCCAGGTGGCGGTTTCTCGGGACCTTTTACGGCCGGAATACTCAGACATTTTCGATGCGGGGCTAACCAGCACTCAAGACTATAGACTCTCATTCAAGGGCGAGTCGAGTAAAGGTACATTTCGCGCCTACAGCGCTGCGGAGTATTAACTATTTATTTTGTAGCATGCTCGGACTGAGTGAAGGGGCTGTCCCGTTTTGGGCCACTACGTTCCACGACAGGGCGCTCCAACGGGGTTTATTATTTTGGTAATGCCGGCTTAGCTCTAGTGACTATTCTTTCTAAAGTGTGGGCCCCACTTAGGTTTGGTTTATTTTGAGTGTATTGTGTTACCAGTGTTTGCAGGCTGGGAGGTGTGCGCTGTGAGTACAGTACAGTAGCACAGTTGTGCACTAAAATATTATTGTTTGATTGATTGATTGATTGATTGAAAACTTTATTAACAGATTGCAGAATGGGTACAATACAGTACAGCTCGATACACACAATTGTTAAGGGGATGCAGACCAGAGAAAGACTTTCGTCTTGTTTACATCAGGTTCCCCATTTTCAATTCATCAGGACATATATGACATACATGACATACAGATAGTCAGTACTGCTACATCTATACATTTATGACATACCAGATTTGCAAATACAGTACTGTTTGTGATACAGAAGGAGTCAGGAAAAGGGAGTATATACATTTGACGTAGAAACTGTACATTGGAGGAGGTTGGGTGGGGGGGGGTTGGGTACACTGGGATATTGACAACCATACTGGGTAATCTACATTGGAGGTGGTTGGGGCACACTGTATATACAAGCAAAACTGTACATTGAGGGGGGGGGGGGAGACACTGTACAAACAAACAAAATTGTACATTGGACTATTGACAAAACCATACTAGGTAAATGACTGTACATTGGAGGGGGTTGGGTTAGGATATTTACAGGGGCCAGTGTTGAATTGCAGTCTCCCGTAGGTGTCCCTTGAGAGAGGTTTTGAAAGTGGGTAGTGATCCACATTCCTTTACAGCTTTGGGTAGGGCGTTCCACATTGATGTGGCATAATTGCAAAACGTGTTTAGTCCCTTATTTGAGCCGAATCTGGGTTTAACATGATTTGTGGAGCTCCCTCTGGTGTTGTGATCGTGGTATTCACTGACCTTTGGGAAGTATTTTGACATGTACATGGGTACCTTGGTCGTGTAGTGTATCTTGTAGACCAGGCCCATTGCAAGTTGCTGTACTCTGTCGTCTACTCTAAGCCATCCTAGGTTGTCAAAGTGGGCAGGGGTGAGGTGGGTTCTAGGAGTCAGGTCAAGCAGTAGTCTGACCAGTTTGTTTTGAGATGTTTGTAATTTTGTTTTTAGCGCCTTTGAGGTGCTTTGGTACCATGAGGTGCAAGCATAGTCGTAGTACCCCTGAATGAGTGCTCCTGCCAGAGTTTTCAGGGTATTCTTGTTTACCAGAGAGGAGATCCGGTACAAGAATCGAGTTCGTTGGTTGACTTTTTTTATTACATTGGATGCCATTTTGTCACAGGAGAGATTAGCCTCTAGGATGGAACCCAGGTAGGTAATTTCATCTTTCCTTGTGACAATATTGTCACCCACTGTAACTGAGAAGCCGTCGGTCTTGCTGAGTTTGTTATTTGAACCGAAGAGAATGGACTCTGTTTTGCCCATGTGTAATGATAGTTTGTTATCAGCGAGCCATATGCAGATTCTGCCTAGTTCCGAGCTGAGGGTTTTTTCAACCTGTAACTTGTTCTTGTCAGAGACCAGCAGGGCTGAGTCGTCCGCAAACAGGAACAAGTTGCAGTCACAAGCTGACGACATGTCATTTGCATAAATTACATGCATGTGTCGCCAAAGGGCCAAGGTTTACCATTAACGTAACCCAGTTGTACAGTAAATGACCAAGTATGGCTTTGTCAGTATTCCAATGTACAGTGTAGATGTAGCAGTACTGTCTATCTGTATGTCGTGTGTGTCATATATGTTATGATGAATTGAAAATGGGGGACCCTGATGTAAACAAGACGAAAGTCTCTCTGGTCTGCATCCCCTTAACAATTGTATGTATTGAGCTGTACTGTACTGTACGCATTCTGCAATCTGTTAATAAACTTTTCAATCAATCAATCAATCAAACCTGTGTATGCGTTTGGCTACTGCTGTGTTGCCTTTAAAGGGAATGTTCACATTAACACTTTGGATGCCAGCCACGACATAACATGTTATCAGCCCGCCCCCTGAATGCCCACCACAACAATTAGCGTGATTTTTTTTTATTAGCGATCTGAATTCTTATTTCATCAACCGAGTCTACCGTTGGGAAACCAGCCCCATCAGGAGCTCAGATGTGAAAAAAGCGCCCCCTATCGTCTCTCAGATGGTAATGCACCCTTTTGGAATGGACTCAATGAAAATGGATGAAAAAAAATAATCCGGAATCCACATTTTACTTCTCACGCATGTAACAGGAGATGATCCCAGTCATTGTGGACCATCAGAACAGCGTGTAATATGTGTTTACAGTATGTAGCGTTGGATCAATAAAAGGATCGATTTTTGGAATGGCGATCAGGAATTGGAATAATCTTTTTGGATAACATCTTGATCTCAGGTAAGGAATCGAATTACCAGTCTTTGTTACGGATGTGTTAGCAGAGGGCCCAGGCGCAAACAGATACGAGGGAGAGGTAGATATGGATTGTCAAAAAGTGAGCACTGCTCCTTTAATCTTGAACACTTCGAGCCAGGGGTGAAGTGTGACAAAATAATCCAATTTAAACAGAGGGCAGCAAAAAAGATATTTACAAAAATACGTCAAAAGGCAGCAGCAAAAATACAAAAACAAAGAATAGCACAGCTGAAGAACTGGCAGAGGGCTAAATACGAAAAACAAATAATAATCTCATAAAGAGAGCAAGTCCAAAAGGCACCAACAAAACACTGCAAGGCAGGCTAGGAAAAACATGAACAACTGACTACAAATTAAAACCCTAACAAACAAAATGAACATTCCACAAAAAACAACGAAGGGAGGAACAAACAAAATAAACACTAGGAACACTTACTACAAAAATACTGGAAGGAGTAACAGGATCACAGGAACTAGACGGCAAACACTAGTAGGGAATCCAAACAATGAACCGACAAAGAGAGAATGGCAAACGAGGCAGATATACACACACTGATTGACACAAGAGGGTAATTGGGAACGAGACACACCTGATGGGGAAAGCTGAACTAAGACACAGGGGTAAGGAAAACAAAAGGCCAAACACACACTGGGGAATAAACTAGACTAGAATAAAAATTACAATTACAGAGAGAACACCATACAAGGGACAAATAAAACAATTACAAAGGGAACGAGACTAAAGACAAAACAACGCTAAAACACACGGGAGACAATACAAACACCAAGAGTACAAGAATGTCCAAAGGTGGGGGCTGGTGAAGAGTAGAGGAGAAAAATCATCGCAAGGGTGGGGGCTGTTGAGGAGAGGAGACAGCGAAAAAGGGTCCAGGGACAGGCGAACCCTCACAGTACCCCCCCCCCTCCAGGGACGGCTCCCAGACGTCAAAAGGGACCGTCTGGGAACGGGCAGGACAGGGGGCCGCGAGAACACAGGGAGAGTCCGGGGGAAAAAGTCAGGACGGACAAGGCCGGAACAAGCAACACTGGGGCAGGGGAGTGGTGACAGAAACCCAGGAGGGGCACAGGAGAAACGGGGCAGAGGAACGGGGCCGGAGAGGGGGCTGGAGAGGGGAGAGCGGGGCACGGGATCAGGAGGACCGGAGACGGGGACAGAGGCCAGGAGAGGGGGGCTAGAGATGGGAAAAGGGACAGGGACATGGTGAGGGGGGCTCGAAACGGGGACAGAGGGCCGATGAGGGGGACGAGGGGAACTGGTAGCAGGGACAGAGGGCCGATGAGGGGGTCGAGGGGAACTGGTAGCAGGGACAGAGGGCCGATGAGGGGGTCGAGGGGAACTGGTAGCAGGGACAAAGGGCCGATGAGGGGTTCTGGAGCAAAGGGGCGAGGGTGACAGACCCGGAGTAGGACCCCAGACAGGGGACCCTCCAGGCGCTGGACTCGGGACCGGACCAGACGAGCCGGAGCAGAGGTGCGAAGGCGACGACCTCGGAGCAGGACCCCGGACGGGGACCACCCCAGGCGCAGACCTCGGGACCGGGCGCAGAACCCCGGATGGGGGTCTCTGCAGACGACGATCACGGCGTAGACCACAGTCGGATTGGACCAGAAGAGGAGTCGGGACCAGATGAAGAGCCGGGACCAGACGACGAGCCAGGACCAGACGATGAGACGGGACCAGATGAGGAGACGGGACGAGGAGACGGGACCAGATGAGGAGACGGGACCAGATGAGGAGACGGGACCAGACGAGGAGCCGGGACCAGACGACTTTCCAGGTGCAGATCGACCTCGGGGCAGACCTCGGCGTTGACCACGGCGTAGACCACGGGGCAGGGCTGGACCAGACGACCCTCCAGGTGCAGATCGACCTCGGCGTAGACCACGGCGTAGACCACAACGTGGACCACGGGGCAGGGCTGGACCAGACGAGGAGCCTGGACCAGGAGACTCCCCGGGGACAGGAGCAGGACCCGGACTAGACGTCAGGGTCTTCCCGGGAGCCGGGGGAACAGGGGCAGCTAGAGCTGCTCTAGCAGGGGCTAAACTGGCAGTAGAGACTGGGTTAGCTACCTGGGTAAAGCTAGCTGCTAGGGCTACACTAGCGGGGGCTAGGCTGGCAGTAGCGGCTGGGTTAGCTGCCCTGGCAGTGCTAGCTGCAGGGCCTGTACAAGCTGCGGAGGGTGCACTAGCCGAGAGGGTTCAGGTGCTAGCTGTAGGTGCTACACTAGCCAGCGAGGCTAAGGCGCTAGCAGCAGGGGCTCTAGCGGACGCGACTGAAAGGCTAGCAGCAGGGGCTCTAGCGGACGAGACTGTGGTGCTAGCAGCAGGGGCTCTAGTGGACGAGACTGAGGTGCTAGCAGCAGGGGCTCTAGCGGACAAGACAAAGGTGCTAGCAGCAGGGGCTCTAGCGGACGAGACTGAGGTGCTAGCAGAGGGGCTCTAGCGGACAAGACAAAGGTGCTAGCAGCAGGGGCTCTAGCAGACGAGACAGAGATGCTAGCAGCAGGGGCTCTAGCAAACGAGACTGGGGTGCTAGCAGCAGGGGCTCTAGCAGACGAGGCTGAGGAGCTAGCAGCAGAGGCTACATTAGCATTCCGGAGTAAGCTAGCAGGGGCTGAGCTAGCAGTGGGGGCTGTGCGAGTAGCCTGGGCTGAACTAGCTGACGGGGCTACTCTAGCAGCTGAGACCCTGCTAGTCTTCTTAGCCTTGCTAGCCTTCTGAGACCCGCTAGCTGTCCGTGCTACGCTAGCAGACGGGGCTAAAGTGTTAGTCGGAGTAACATGGGTATAACCCATCCTGATAACTGAAGGGGCAGTTCTAGCAGGATAGTTAACACTGGCTGGAGGGCCAGACCAAGGAACTGAGACCAGAGAAACTGGGGCCATAGGGAACGAGCTGACTGACGGGGCAGTCCTAGCTGTTGAGGCCTGGTTAGCTGCAGAGGCTAAGCTATCAGACAGGGCTGTACTAGCTGTTGAGGCCTGGTTAGCTGCAGAGGCTAAGCTATCAGACGGGGCTGTACTAGCTGTTGAGGCCTGGTTAGCTGCAGAGGCTAAGCTATCAGACGGGGCTGTACTAGCTGTTGAGGCCTGGTTTGCTGCCGAGGCTAAGCTATCAGACAGGGCTGTACTAACTGTTGTGGCCTGGTTAGCTGCAGAGGCTAAGCTATCAGACGGGGCTGTACTAGCTGTTGAGGCCTGGTTAGCAGCAGGGGCTAAGCTATCAGACGGGGCTGTACTAGCTGTTGAGGCCCGGTTAGCTGCATGGGCTAAGCTAGCAGATAGGGCTGGACTAGCTGTGGAAGCCTGGTTAGCTGCAGGGGCTAAGCTAGCAGACGGGGCTGGACTAGCTGTGGAAACCAAGAGATTAGCCGACAGGGCGGCTCCTGGGAAACTGACCTTGCTAGCTGAAGGGGCAGTCCTAGCAGTGGGAAACGGGCTATCTGACGAAGCTACGCTAGCAGTAGGAACAGTAGTAGCAGTAGGGGCTGGGCTAGCCGTGGGGAACAGGCTAGCTGACGAAGCTACGCTAGCACTAGGGACTGAACTAGCAGTAGGGAACAGGCTAGCCGACAAAGCTACGCTAGCAGTAGGGACTGAACTAGCAGTAGGGAACAGGCTAGCTGACGAAGCTACAAGGGCTAGGCTAACCACAGGGGCAGGGTCAGCTATAGGGCTAACCGGCAGGGCTGAGGTGCTAGCAGTAGGTACCCTAGCAGGTGAGGCTATGCTTGTGGTTGAGGCCTTACCCGCAGTAGGGGCTTGACTGGAGGCTGGAATAGGCACTTGATCCAGTGTCTGCCATACTCCTCCAACTGTGGGGCCAGCTCAGGGTGCCACTCCCTGAGAGAGTAGAGCAGACGCAAAACATCCTTCCTCTCCTCCAAGGAGGAGGACGGTAAATCCCCCAGTCTGAACGCCTCCAAGGCGCTCAAAGCCTCCCTCGTTCTGTTCACTGGGTCCAACCATGGTCGGTTCATTCTGTTACGGATGTGTTAGCAGAGGGCCCAGGCGCAAACAGATATGAGGGAGAGGTAGATATGGATTGTCAAAAAGTGAGCACTGCTCCTTTAATTTTGAACACTTCGGGCCAGGGGTGAAGTGTGACAAAATAATCCAATTTAAACAGAGGGCAGCAAAAAAGATATTAACAAAAATACATCCAAAGGCAGCAGCAAAAATACAAAAACAAAGAATAGCACAGCTGAAGAACTGGCAGAGGGCTAAATACGAAAAACAAATAATAATCTCATAAAGAGAGCAAGTCCAAAAGGCACCAACAAAACACTGCAAGGCAGGCTAGGAAAAACATGAACAACTGACAACAAATTAAAACCCTAACAAACAAAATGAACATTCCACAAAAAACAACGAAGGGAGGAACAAACAAAATAAACACTAGGAACACTTACTACAAAAATACTGGAAGGAGTAACAGGATCACAGGAACAGAGGAACTAGACAGCAAACACTAGTAGGGAATCCAAACAATGAACCGACAAAGAGAGAATGGCAAACGAGGCAGATATACACACACTGATTGACACAAGAGGGTAATTGGGAACGAGACACACCTGATGGGGAAAGCTGAACTAAGGCCATGTCCTCACGTACATGGATATTTTGCCAAACGGATATTCTCAGGCTCTGTTTAAAATAAAATCCCCGTCCACACCACAGTGTTTAAAAAAAAATCCCCATCCAGACACAAACACATAAACGCATATGAATTGCTCCAACAAGCATGCGGGCCAGCAGGTGGCGATAAGCAATATCCCTAATACCATGGTGGTACGAGCGGTCAGGACGACAGAGAAATGATTGGTTCACCCAGCCCACTTCACCACTCGTAGCATTTCCATTGGCTATATTGACATACATACAGTAGATAATAAATAGATAGATATAGCGGTGGATTAGATGCAGTCCAGAGGAAACAACCAATCTGGATATGTCACGATTTAATGCTTTACTTCTGCGCACTGGGCGACGGAGAGATACAATGTCAATGTATTCAACGGATTCTGAAACTAAATATGGCGAGTCCTTATCACAAACTATATATATACTAATTACAACAAGACATTCATTAATTGCATTGTACTGTTCACGTGCCGTCGCATATATAAGTAAGGATAGTTTGAATGACATTTCAGCACCAGGCGCTGTCCATCTTATTGCCTCTGTGCGCTTCAAGGCTACGGGCGCCTATTGTATTGCCATGGATGGAACAACAGTCTGAGCATGCGTAGTGAGCTGTGGCGTCATCGTTTATCTAGACTATGCGTTTACAGTGGCTGCACGGATCCACTGAACGGATATTTTGGAAAATCTTCACTTTAAAATGCGTTTAAGAAAGTCTCCGTTTATGTCTCTGAAAACACCCTTTACGTGTGGATGAGAGGCCCAATTGTGGAATAAAATGTGCGTTTGGCAAAAGATCCATATACGTGAGGACATGGCCTAAGACCATGTCCCCACGTATGAGTAGAGGAGAAAAATCCTCACAAGGGTGGGGGCTGTTGAGGAGAGGAGACAGGGAAAAAGGGTCCAGGGACAGGCGAACCCTCACAGTCTTAGGATAATCAGACCTGTTTTCACGGAGATATACGCTTTTTCCCTATGTGTGATATGGCTGTTTGGCTGTGCGAGCGATCAGGAAATATATCAGATCAGATATCAGATCGCCTATATAGCGTGCATACGTACACATACTATCGATAATCTAGCGTTTATTTGAAAACGATTCATAAATATGCAGAAAAATTTGAATGTTTTTTGTGTATTCTAGAATATTCCGTTTATTATGGAATATTAAAATTTTCCTTGAAAACGAGGGCTTTTCAAGATGCTATCAAGCGGAAATGAACCGATAAAAAAACAATCCGCTTCGACAATGTTGACTGGAAAATTAGTCATTGATAAGCGACGGGCAGATTAGACACATAATTTAAAACATAGATTAGGCGATATTAACGCTAACATTGAAGTGGATGGTGGGCATTCAAGCACTAAATCGTGCGCCCCCAGCTGGCACTGAAAGTGTTAAGGTGGACTTGTGATGTGCTGTTCTATTGCCATGTCAACATGCAATTCCAACAGTAAATGGAGAGACTGATAATTGGATCCACAGTGTTGTGTGTATTTACTTCAACTGAGATAAGTACTTACTTCAGTGAAATACTTGTGGTAAATTGACCAGCACATGTAAAGCGGTTCTGCATTAACACGATTTCTCAACAGCGAAGCAAGAAGGTAATATTTGGGGAAGACTGTTTTTATCACTACTTTCATCGGATGTGAGGGGGTACGCCGCTTATTAGACGGGACGCAGTGGTAAAGGGGGGTTACAGGGTACTGATGAGTATTTGTCATTATAAAATTCTGTATGACTACTGTACCAGGCTATTCCTAGGTTTCGTAAATCCTAAGGCCCTGCTTCTAGCAACGCGGCCACTACAGTTGGGGGTTCGGTGGGACTTAGTTCCTCCGTGTCCCTGCTATCCGGTGTTCGTATAATCTCACCCTCACTAAGCGGAGGTTATCCACCCCGCTACATTAGCTATTATGTACGCTAGCCGCAATGCTAACGGTTATCCCTCCTGCGGCGAACTCAGCGTTGACGCTGACTAGAGCCTGTTGCCAGGCAGATCCCTCCCATTCAGGCAGTTTAGCGCGGATGCAGATTTTTTTTACATGGGCTCTTGTGGTAATATTGAGTTGAATTTCATAAACAGCCTTGTATACTGTTTAGCAGAAGTGGTGGCAGGGATAGTTGAATAGACAAAGGTCACCCCCACTAGGTGATCAGATTAGTACTGTATGGTAAATAAGGCCCAAAGGGTCAAAGCGATCATGTCACACCCCCCCTCGTGAGACAAGCCAGGCCCCTTCATCTCAGCAAAAGATCACACGGACGTGGGCCACCGATGGGCCCCTTCTGTCTCTGTCCCATCAACGTCGCCACAACCCCAGGGGGGGGGGGGCTGCCAGCGCCCACAAGGACACCCCCCACAAGAGATCAACCCCCACAAGAAGACGCTGGATTGGACCAGCCATATGTATTATTGGCTAGAAATGATAGGATATAAGGGCCTACATAGGGTTATTCTGGAGCTCTCAGCCCAGATCCCACCCAGATCTGGGAGCTCCACCGCTTCACCACCAGAGAGACTGAACTGCTGTGCTGTTTGCATTTTATGTGAGTAAAATCATGGGAAAACACCATTTGTTGTTTAATGTTTAGTGTAAATCCTTAATATCTGAAACCAGATTTACTCATGTATAAATGTGTGCAGCATGGTCAATGTATGTTCAGATTATGTTATCGACTGTTTTATGTACATTATTGAGGTTGGAGATGCAAACCTGATTGTGATATTTCTGTACAACAGACAGCTGTTAATGTTCTCTGATCATCTTTTGTATGTAGAAGTCAACCTTTTATTCACCCTTGGCCCTGATTCAAATAAATCAGCTGAGTTGAAATACAGTTCTGGTTTGTCTGGCGTAAACGTTTTATTCCTCATCTGCTAATGAGGAGACCAACAATTCTATCAGTATGAATTCTTTCTCCTCCTTCCAGATAATCAATCTCATTGTGTTGATACTACAATAACCTCAAATTATTGTAGAAAGTCTGTGGGAATTTACCACAGAAATGGTGCCGTTCTTCCCATCCTTTGTGTCTCCCCCTGAAAAGGTGCGGTAGGGTCTTGTCATATGTATCATATCTGGACCTTGCTGTGTGTTGGGGACACAGGGCAAAGAGCTGGGGTGTTGCTGCGTTTGAAGTGATTAACGATGGGCTTGTTGTCTGAATGGAGGAGAGAGAGGGACGGGATGAAGGTTGGTTGTGTACGCCACTGTTGGGGCCCACGGTGAATATGGCTTTTGCATGCAGGGTTGGGGATTGCGGTGTCTTAGGTTAGGATGTCCGGAGGTATGACGATCGCGCTTGTTGTGCAGTGAACATGCAAACGTGGGCTTTTTGTGTTTGTATGTTCATTCAGACACAGGAGGCCGGTCTCGGCCCAGCGGGCCACGGGGGTTGGGTTGGTTAACTCGTATGGAATATACTTTATGAACTATACGGGGGAGTTGCACCAAGAAGGTTGGTGGCGCGCAGACTATCTGATCATGGTGTAATGGGATGATTAGCGTCGCATGACGGCAGATAAAAGGCTTTTCTGGCTAGGAAGCGCTGCGATCTGGTGTGTGCGACAGGGGCGCGTTCTGAGTATGTAATTGCCCTAAAATTATTCTCAGGAAGAGGGCGCAGGTAAGACGAGGAGATTTGATTGTTCTGAAATGGAAAGAGAGCTGTGTCCAAGGTGCATTATGACCCTGCTTGTAGCCACAGAATAGGCGGGACGGGGACCATGAGTGGGTCAGTATGGGCATAAATGCGTCGGGCTAAGGGCTCTGTTACTATTTCAGAACATGCAAGTCAAGCAATGGTGAAAGATTGTTAGACCCTGGCATGATCAGCGCAGGGGTCTGTGCGATTGCAGGATTAAAACGTAGTAATTAATGGAAGTGTAGGGTGCCGGCGTGTTCTAGGTGCGTTGTACGTTCTACGGTAGAATTATAGCACAATAATAAAATGTAGATATATTTGCCGTCCTTAGGCATAGTATCCTTTTTAATCTTGAGCGAAACCGGCCTGTTGATTAATTACGTTCGCTGTGATACAAAAACAATTTGGTCGAACTGGCTGATAAGTACTTAATGGTTGTATGGGAGAGTATGGCTATGGTTAAGAAATGCATGAATGAATTATGGCTGTGGTTGGGAATGATTGGCGTAACGTAGGAGCTTATTGTTATTTTGTTATGATATTTTAATAACCAGCGAACATAGGTCGGAAGCGAGTCCTACTGTTGGTTGGGGCTAGCTGGCTTAGCTCTGTGGAGGAGTCCGCGGTGAAGCTGGGGACGTTACGATGGCGTTATGAGAGGATTGATTAAACACTGTGGCGGCGATTACAGGTGAGAGGCGAATCTAGACGTGGACGGGAGAAATTGTGGCCGTTTTGAGGGTTATTATTGATGCAGTAACGATGGTATAATATGATATTAGGGATTCGCTGCTTGGTGACGTCATAGTGTTGTGGAGAGTATGTAACGTTCGCGGTGCTATGAAGTGAGGCGGAGTAGGTAGGAGAAAGGATTCGTGTTGAACTATATGTGCGGCGTTGGTTGGTGTGAGTGTGTTAAAAATTATTTTCTGTTAGAGTGGTTGGTTATTTTAAGCTTGTGTGAGTTGTTTATGCTTTGGATGGTACTGAGCGAATTGCGTGGATGAGCGGATCTTGAAAGGCACGGCTCCCGTGAGGGCCTTGAACGTCGCATTAGAGCTGGCTAAAGCTAGTTAGCTTGCATGCCGTTGTTTTGTGGCGTTTGCGGGCGGCAGATTTTACGTTTCGAGTTTTGAGGATGATGTTGGGGAAGGGGTAGATAACGTGATGGATAACGTGATGAATGTCGTGGCAGACCTTGGTTGTCATAGCAACGTTAACAGTCGCTTCGGTTGCCACTGCGCATGCGCGGTACAACGTGGATTGGGTCTGGTGCATTCGTGATAGTTCGCTCGGGGGACAGGAATAACGGGTAAGAGAATATTCTGCATTATGTAATATGGCGGTATTTGTATATTGTGCATTGTATTTTTGTGTAAGCAGGGGAAGGGATGTAACATGTATAGTGGTTAGGTTAGGGGTGATAGTCAGTAAGGGTTTACTTAGGGTGCAAACAATACAGTGAGCCTATTGAGGAGGAATGAAATAATGGATACATTGCCTATGATAGATCTGGGGTTCACAAACCGGCTATAACTGGGTAGTTTGTATTATTGTCTTTGATGCACAGGGGTATATTTTTAACCAGGGGGGAATGAGTAAGTACAGCTCAATACACACAATTGTTAAGGGGATGCAGACCAAAGGAAGACTTTTGTCTTGTTTACATCAGGGTCCCCCATTTTAAATTCATCAGATAGTCAGTCACCCGTGTTAAAATACATCATAACTTTTATTGCATACATGATACATAGATAAACGGTAGTTTGAGAGTAGTTATAGGCTGAATTTGGAAAAATGCTCTACACTAAAGTTACATGTTGCTTGCAGTAAAATCAATTTATCACACGTGTATGAAGAAAGGAGCATTTAGGACTAACCACTATAAATGTTATGCTGAAATGAATGATGCTTACATGTATAATAATTAGAGTTGATGGGGTATTTCCAGTTTTTTAAATTTGTGTAGCATGTACAATTGTAAGCTTGGAATAATGATGTTGTGTTTTATGTAGCTTGAATTAAGATGCTTGTATAGAATGCATTGATGTTGAAATGTCAGAGGTTGAGTTCTTGATATAGCTTTAATGACACCATTGATTTAAATAGGATAATGTTTATATTATTTGCTAAATGTTTTATAGTGGAATTTGATACAAGCCCGGTTGTGAAGCAGGATAATTTGCTGATGCTTGTTTTAGATTATTAAATCTTTAATACACTGTTAAAATGTTGACACAAGCCTCCGACTTGTAGGATAATTTATTGATGGAGGCTTGCTGAAGATGACACATTTTGATATGGTTGTGTTTACAGTGATCGACATGATTGTTTTTATTGATCCTTAATAATTTTATACGCTGGGGAGGGGGTTGGCCTTCTCCCTGGGAATGTGTGATTAATTCAAAAACCTGGGGGCGGCTTGCCTCTGGGAAGATGAGAAATGTGATTAACCATTTAATGATTTACAGATGAAGGTTATTTCATGAAGTGAGGAGATAGGGTCTTTGTGTCAAAAGCCTTTGTGCTCAGGGGAGACTGTATGCATGGGTCATGAAAGAGGCAAAAGTTGAGAAGGTTATATTACCCAGGGGGGTAGGAATCCTTTTGAGGCGGGTCAATATGCCCAAGGGGGGTCAGGATGTACAGCTGCTTACAATAGCTGTTCTTTTATGACAGGGTGAGAGAGATTAGATGCAACAGGATGAGAGAGGTCAGAGGTGAAGATGCAGGAGACAGTTGCTAATACAGAACACAGCTGGGTTAAGTGAGTGAGACAATCAAGAAAGTGGCATTCATTTGGGGTTATGACTTATGAAAGTTAACTGGTTGATAAGGGAATAATTTGAAACTGTCTGTGCACTGGACGGCAGGGATGGTTCTAAATTTAAGATGGGTCCAGTCCATCTTTGAAGTGAGGGTAGGAGTGTAGAAATTAAGTGTGAATTGTATTAGCCAGAGATGAGTGTAGCCTGATGAGAGAGCAGGAGAGATGAGTGCAGAAGAACTAACCTTTGTTTGTCAGAAATGTGAAATGATTAACGAGTGTGGTGAAAGGTATATGTTTATAATATGAATGAGGCGTGGATGATGTTGAATTGTGATGTTTGGTGGGTTTTAGCTTTTATTTCTTTTTTAGAATGTGTTGTGGCACTGTGAGAGTGGAGGTTTGGTTGAGTTGGTACAGATGTTATTTTTTATTTAAATTTAATGTTTGTATGTATGTGTGAGATTGGGATGTCCTTTTGATTTCAGTGAATGATTGAGCGGGGGATGGTGGCCAGGAAGGAAGCCTTAATTACCCATTCACACACAGGCACACACACACACACACACACGCACACAGACACACACACGCACACACACAGGCACACACACACACACACACACGCACACAGACACACACACGCACACACACAGACACACACAGACACAGACACACACAGACACACATTCACACGATCTGATTTCACATATATACACGCACACAACTTAGCTTTCACTTAAGGTGAAACTAGTCTTAGAAATAACAAAATGTGTTTAAGTAAGGAGTGTATCGAACCACTTGGGTTATACCATTATCATTTGTTTCATATCATTTGTTTTACTGAAGGAGTTTGTCTTTATTACTTTCATTTGATTTGATTTCTGTTGAATGTTTTGTAGGGATGAGGTATTGAAGTTAAATTTTTAGATTTCTTTTCTATTTTTAATCTATGTTGTGTGGCCTGAATGGGTGTGGATGGAGCCTGTAGAGAGAGAATGTGCTGGCTTAAGAGGTGTCAAAGTCACTGACATGTGTGAATGGTACGGTTGGGTGATGAGATGTATTGATTTACTGTTTTAGGTATGAAAGGTTTAAATGTAGAGTTTTGATTTCTTTTCTTTTCTTTCTAAATAACCATTAAGGTGGTCTGCGGTTGGAGCTGGTTAATTTCATTTGATTTGCTTTCACATCTGTTGGAATGTTTTTTGATTATTTGCCTTTTGTTTGTTGTTTCTCTGTCATGATCTGGTGAGAGGACTATTGGAGCGTGAGATGCATTGGGACAGATCGATGGCAGTTAAGTGGTCCCATTACGTTTTGCATAATGATTAACCATTTGGCGTCTCTTGAGAAATATTTGACATATTGTATAAGGAAAATTTGTTCTGTGTTTTTGTTCCCTTGCAGTTCAGTCGGAGAGGGAGGATGGACCATCACAAGTGGAGGGATCATGGGGAAAATGTGTAGGAATACATTTCATTAGATTATGACACGATGGTGTGAACCCGTTCAGTCAATTCCTGTGGGAGGTTGTTGGACTGTGGAAAGAGGTCGCTTGTAGACGCGGCCCCTCCTTCAATGTAGCCCCGGATACAAAGGCCGGAGGTTGAGACAAACCTCCAGACTGACGGAGTCGTTCGTCTGTAGATCCATGGAAATACAGTCATGGGACAGAATATGACAAGGTCCAGGCCTACAAACATTGGCTTCAGCTGAGGCTGGCCGACATGGGGTGGAGGGGGGGGGGGGGGCGAAAACGGTCGGAGACTGTGCAACCAAAGCGTTGAACAAGGGCCTCTGTGTGATTGATTGGTATGTTGGACGGGAGGTGACTGAACGGTAACAACTGGTATAGATTATGACACAACGCAAGAGTACTAAACTAAACACATACACATAGGTAAGATATTAGGTGTAGGTTATGGCCGACATGGTGAAAAAAAAAGAAAAAAAAATCCTTGCGTGATGCTCCTCCCTCCCTGTCGACTGTGCGCTGAGGTGGTAGGTGTTGTTATGTCCATGGAATGTTCATAAAGGGGGGAGAGGTGAGAAGACCAACTGAGTTGATTATGCAAAATGTGATTGGGCTGACTTGGAAAAGGAATTAACAGGAGAGGAGAAGCAAAATGTATGAAAGAATGAATACTAATTTCTGTGTCTCCCCAGATCATGTAAACGGATACCATAATTTTAAAAAAAATTGTGTTTTAGTTGAAATGTGTAATGTTTAGATTAAATTGTTTTAATTGTTTTTAGCATATTCAATGTGCCCAGAGGACGAGGCCGGATGAAAGAGTGGTAAACACTGTTTCATTTAAGGCAGAGTAGGTTAATTGGGGTTCTGGATGAATGGGTCATTTGGATTCCCCGGGAGGGGGCCATAGTCAGGGGAAATGTGGGAAAGAAAAGAAGAAGACAAGAAGGCAAAAATTGATGAGATGTACCAAAGAAGAATGGAACAAATTGAGAAGAAAAATTGTGAAAAATTCAAAATTTATGATTTTTGTAATTATGTTAAATTTTATGGCTAGTATGTATAGAAAATCAAGTCAATATATCATATGTGACGATAAGAATCGTCAAAACGGGGAATGTGGTAATATTGAGTTGAATTTCATAAACAGCCTTGTATACTGTTTAGCAGAAGTGGTGGCAGGGATAGTTGAATAGACAAAGGTCACCCCCACTAGGTGATCAGATTAGTACTGTATGGTAAATAAGGCCCAAAGGGTCAAAGCGATCATGTCACACCCCCCCTCGTGAGACAAGCCAGGCCCCTTCATCTCAGCAAAAGATCACACGGACGTGGGCCACCGATGGGCCCCTTCTGTCTCTGTCCCATCAACGTCGCCACAACCCCAGGGGGGGGGGGCTGCCAGCGCCCACAAGGACACCCCCCACAAGAGATCAACCCCCACAAGAAGACGCTGGATTGGACCAGCCATATGTATTATTGGCTAGAAATGATAGGATATAAGGGCCTACATAGGGTTATTCTGGAGCTCTCAGCCCAGATCCCACCCAGATCTGGGAGCTCCACCGCTTCACCACCAGAGAGACTGAACTGCTGTGCTGTTTGCATTTTATGTGAGTAAAATCATGGGAAAACACCATTTGTTGTTTAAAGTTTAGTGTAAATCCTTAATATCTGAAACCAGATTTACTCATGTATAAATGTGTGCAGCATGGTCAATGTATGTTCAGATTATGTTATCGACTGTTTTATGTACATTATTGAGGTTGGAGATGCAAACCTGATTGTGATATTTCTGTACAACAGACAGCTGTTAATGTTCTCTGATCATCTTTTGTATGTAGAAGTCAACCTTTTATTCACCCTTGGCCCTGATTCAAATAAATCAGCTGAGTTGAAATACAGTTCTGGTTTGTCTGGCGTAAACGTTTTATTCCTCATCTGCTAATGAGGAGACCAACAATTCTATCAGTATGAATTCTTTCTCCTCCTTCCAGATAATCAATCTCATTGTGTTGATACTACAATAACCTCAAATTATTGTAGAAAGTCTGTGGGAATTTACCACACTCTTCCCTATTCCCTATATGGTAAACCGATGGTAATATCACTCCGCAAGTCATCACAGGGAGTATATAAGACCCCCCTGAAAATGTTTCGCATCTTTTGACTAAAGCCCCAGAGCGTGCGGTCATGGAATTATTTTCTTCCCAGGATTTATGAGCCCTGCACGCAGTTCGAAACGACCGTGTAAGTACTCTTTATACAAAAATGTTTGCCATATTATAGCATTCGTTAAAGTTTCAGACAGTCTATAGTGCTTGTGAGATGTTTTTCCAGAGATTTTGGTAATATTTTCCACTCAAATAGCTTGTCTCTAAAAGTACCCATGCAAGTCTGAAAACCCCCCAGGAAGCATGCTTTGTGTGACGGCCCTCACTCTGCTGCTAGATGCTAAGCAGTTAAGAGCTCTGCTGCTTAGCTGTTGGCTAAGTTGGCTAACGTGAAGCTGTGAGGTATTTATTTAGCTAATGCAATGTTTTCAAAGCACATTGCTGTATTTAGTTACTGGCTCATATTCTATATATAATATATTTTATTTTATTTTATGTGGAATCTAACGTTGGTCATACTGTGAGGCTAATGTGATGCGCCAGTGCACGCTCTAATTTTTCGAATCCCAAGTAAGGAAAGTGCTTGAAAATGTATTTTTATCTTAAAGTTTAAGTTCAACAAGTTCAAGTGCAACTACATATGAATAATAAGTAAGGGATAATGTATAGCTACGAGGTCATTGCTGCTTATTACATGGCTAACTTACTAACAATATACTTCATTTTACACCATCGACAAGACGAGATCAAATGCAGACGCAGTTCTGTTCTGTCGCTCCGCCTTGTCATCGCCGGCAGCTTCCCTGGCAGCCGGCAGTGTCTGATTGCACTGATGTCAGTGGGCTTGATTGCGAACAGCTGCGCACAGCGGGCAGAGGTCCGTTATCAAGTAATAACGGACCTCTGACGAGCGCTATTGACCAATCACAATCAAGCATTTCGGCGAATGTTAAAACGCCATGTAATAATAACAAATAATACTGATGATAATCCTACACATATTTTATATCATTGGAAACCTAGTTGTTGGCTTCAAAATGGTACCAATAATGAGGTACTTTGAAATACCCAGTAACTAATAATCACAAACCGATGCAAGTTCATGTTCAGGGATTTTGTAAATGGCCCTGCAGGTGTAGGAGGGTTATAATGGGAAATCCCAGTCACATAAGCTAACAAAATTTGCGATCTTTTTGTGAAACTAAACTCTTTGTTCTTGGTGGTAAATTGTGCTGCTGTTGGTTTTGTTTCATCAATAAATGAGGCAGAATATACTGTGAATGTATCTTTTTTGGTTTATTTTGGTTCTTCTCTTGCTATTATTTATTGTTGGTTTTATTTGTATTTTTTGACATTGTTTATTGTATACAATATACATTATTGTATTAATTGCACGGATGTAGGATGAATAAAGCATAACATTTTAATTTGACTTACTTGATTTTGTCACTATTATTAGATACAATTTCTAAATTAACTATTCAATTAACTAAACACATCACTTCAGTAATACTCAAACAAGGGTGTCAGGGAATTGTGCATTTTATTTGGGCCAGGGTAGCCACAAGCGCTTCTATCACCACGGTCCTCTCCTGGCTGTCCAGCACTGGGATGTCTTTGTTCTAAAATATGCCTTACTACTATAGAGTCTGTATACCTGTATCACTGTACATATTAACCTGTTAAGCCCTAGCCCTATTTTCAGAGAATCCGCCTAAAAATACATGCCTAAGTAAATAGAAGATTGGTCCACTACAAGGTCCATTTGCATGTTCTTGGTATCTAGGGACTTCTATGGATCTCATGGAATGTATTCCCACTGTCAGAAATATTGTGACTGTTACTAGGCTTGAGTAAATTGTGAGCAGACATGAAAAACCGCCACTGAGCTTGTTTAGCACCTTCTTGAGATCACGTGTACAAAAAAGCTAAGGAAATGAATAAAGGCAAGATGATTAAACAGAAGGTTTTGTAGATACAGTACTGAATCTGCCATCCGGACACATGCCATATTAAATATTATTATAGAATATAGAATAGCAGGCCTATAAATTACCTTATTATAGCCAACTTGCACATCTATGGATCGGTGTGACGTTTGGGGTTTTGCTCTCCTCGTGCAGCGTTCTGCACTGCACCTGGGTCCAACACACCTACCAAACCCTAACAGATCGACTGACCAAAATGGACCTAGCGGAGGCAGAACAGATTTGCTCTGGGCTGATGACACAGGGAGTGAGGGTAGCCCTCCAAGAGCGCAACCAGCAGTCGATGATCGCCGAGATTCAGCGCCTCACCTCCGTCGTCACCGACCTCACAAGAGCCCAGGCCAGCCATACATCACCAGCAGCGTCGGCAGCAGTAGGAGCGGTGTCTCCTCCGACGCAGATGACGGCTCGGGAGCCCGACTTCCTCTTCTAGAGCGCTACAATGGGGGTCCAGAGGTCTGCAGAGAATTCCTCACCCAGTGTGATAGTTTTTAGTTCATTGATCTAGTAATATTTGATGTCAATATCTTATATATATCTGTGCACCTATTGTCTCCCCCATGATGCAAGCTGTGGCCTGGGCGTCTCTCAGTCTGACCTGCCGACCTCGTGGCTGTCTCCTTCTACACACACCCATTAACACACACAGGGCTCCCTGTACATCCTGATCACGCGCCTCACGCACACTCCTCTTCTGACGCACACACGCGCACACATCTCCCCCACCCAGCTGTCGCGCCCATGAGTTATGGAGGTGTTGTTCGAGAATAGGGGTCTGCTACATCTGGAACCCATTAGCCCCCCTTCTGGAACAAGCACACACACCGACAAGCACACACACACCACACACATACATACACACACACAAATACATATACACACATACACCCCTCCCCTCCTCCTCTGTATAAATGACATGTACTGTGATGTATTCTGCGCTTCTTCTGGTGGTGCGAGGAGCTGAGCCCACGGGCTGCAGGAGGAGAGTTCTCTTCTTCTCTGTGTGATGAAATAAAGACTCCGTGGTAAACAACTTGGTCGTTCCGCGAATCTTTTGGTCGACTGGTCCACTACCATATCAATTAAGAATTCACGAGGGACAGGTTATCCCTTTCAAATGGAGGTTCCAAAGTGAGAATTGATGTGGGCCAGCCGCAACCAAGGACGGAACGAGGAATGGAGACACGGAGGAGAAGACGATGCAGAAGATCCAGACATTCACACCAGCTGTCTGCAGCGTGTCTGTACCAGGGGTGAGGTACCAGCAGCAGCCCCTCAGACGTCCGTGACGAGACCACCAGACGACCCTCGACGGTGACAGGCAGGAGGAGACGGAGGACAGGCCAGGATGAAGAGAGGCAGACCGGAGGAGCTGGCAGCTGAGCAGCAGAGGCCAGAGATCAACAGCAGCCAGGCACCGCACCGCAGATCATCTACGACAGGCAGATAATCTACGACGAGAACGGGGGAAGCGGCAGCAGGAGAGACACTGAGGTGAACTGGAGTGACGGTGGGCTAGCTGGCGAGAGGTGGAGGGGACAGTCCAGAGGCACTGGGAAGGCAGCAGACCAGAGGAGACACGTTTGTCTAGGGGACCGCACCCTGGAACGGGAACCAGCTCAGGAGGAGACCCACGCCCTAGAAGACGGGACCAGGGGTGCACTGTAATAGAGGGGTGGGTTCCTCTGGGTTAGGTGAATGAGTAAGGGGGGTCCAACGAGGTTACGTGTGTCGTCTGGAAAAATTGCAAATCTGGTTTCTCTCTTTCTTCTCTCTCTCTCTCCCGCTCCCCCCCCTCCCTCTATATCTCTCTCTCTCCTCTTCTGATGTTGTTATCCCGTCTGGTATTAGATGTGATGCGTGTAATGAGGTGACAATCGACGGGTACAGGTCCATCAATGAACTGTTGTGTTTGACATATGGATTTAATGTCAAAAAGGGGGATTGATGGTTTTTAGTTCATTGATCTAGTAATATTTGATGTCAATATCTTATATATATCTAAAGGCCATAATGTATAATATGCCTGTGAACGTCTGTGTCTCTACCTTCTCCCTCCCTGCATGTGGCGTGACCTGCTGACCTCTCCTTCCACAAAATGGAGAACACACACACATGGAGACACACACTGGGGAATATATACATTGGGATGTAACACCCACACACACACAGGGCTCCCTGTACATCCTGATCACGCGCCTCACACACGTCCTCCTCTTCTGACGCGCACACGCACACACACTCACGTACACATGCGCACACATCTCCCCCACCCAGCTGTCGCGCCCGTGATTTGTGGAGATGTTGTTCGAGAATAGGGGTCTTCTCCATCTGGAACCCATTAGCCCCCCTTCTGAAACAAGCACACACACAGACAGGCACACACACCACACACACACCCATACATACACACAAATACATATACACACATACACCCCTCCCCTCCTCCTCTGTATAAATATGTCATGTAATGTGAATGTACTTTCTTCTACTGGTGGTGCGAGGAGCTGAGCCCATGGGCTGCAGGAGGAGAGTTATCTTCTTCTCTGTGTGATGAATTAAAGACTCTGTGGTAAACAACTTGGTCGTTCCGCAAATCTTTTGGTCGACTGGTCCACTTACCATATCAATTAAGAATTCACGAGGGATAGGTTATCCCTTTCAAATGGCCTTTAACCTTTACTGTATACTATGTATATCAAACGGGAGAAGAAGAGAAAGAGAGAGAAAAAAAATAAAAATAAAAAATGTAAACCGGTTAACCATATGATTTTGACTTTTCGTGTGTCTTCAGAAACACCTAGGCTATGGGGTCGTGCTGAAACAGGTATCCTTCTTCATTAAATGACAAATATTCATAAATTTAGAGTTCCCAATTGCAGATTTTCATTAAAATAGGCATTCTGCTTACCTGATGGTTTTGAGCGCTCGTCTTTTGTCACTGAAGAACAGACACTGGTGTCCTCGGACCCTGGGCGGCTTGGTACAGGTTGGCACGGCGAATGTTTTCAGTCTATCAGCTGGTAACGGCGATCAATCAATCCCAGCGGGGCCTCCATTTATTAGATTTAAACTGGATTCTTAGTTGAAGGAAAGACGAATGCTCAGCTGGAGACTGAGTAAGATGGACGAACAATTCTGCCAAACCCAGTGAAATAGTTGAGCAGAGTTCCTCTTTGAAAAACGACGGTCTGATCAAATCAAATTGAGACGGACTCAGGATGAACAAGCAATTCTGCTAAAAGGTTTACTCGAGTCTCTGAGTCTGAATTCACACACGAAAAGTCACAGAACAGATCTGGACTTCACAGCATGGGATCCTTCATGCAGGAAAGGCCAGTTGCAAATGAAGTCCAGAGTAATCATTTTCCCACATATTTATACATATTCGTTGGTCATTCCTCGTACTGTGGTTTGATAATTGATGGCAGGGCGTAAATGAGCACACAGTACCTCATAAATGGGAGAGTACCATTATTTGAGTTATCGTTTGGATGGTCCTGGGTTTATGTGTCAGGTAGTCAAGGTGCGGTCTATGTTGTTAGATTTATTGTTAGGTCATTCTGGGGAAGAAAGTGCTATATCATAAGATTCTGTCATGCGGTGAGCGGTCAGACCAGAGATGAGATAATAAGGCGGTTCAAAGAGATCGTCAAAAATGAGCGCACAGATGTGGATTTAAGCGAGTTGATTATTTATAGTAGTGTTAAAGTGAGAGAGATCATCTCTCTTACTTTGAAGCGCAGATCAGGGAAAGCCATATTAGGCCCAATATGAAGAGGCCCAATATGAAGAGATTAAGAGCTGTCGTGTGTGTACATGAAGAGCGAGGGCAAGGGGTTATGTGTCACTAGGAGAATAGTTTATAGTTAGGCGTTTCAACAGACAGAAGACACTATTTCAGTGGGGGATAGCGCGCGTATGGAGGCAGAGAGCAGAGGAGAATAGGCGTGCATATGTGAAAGCGAGGGCAAGGGGTGATGTGTCACTATAGTTATAGTTTATAGTTAGGTGTTTCAAAAGACAGAGTGTGGAGGCAGAGAGCAGAGGAGAATAGGCGTGTACATGTACTGGAGCCTAAATGTCACTGAAGATGTTCATTTAAGATATGTTATGTCATACGTAGCTGTTGGATGAAACTTTTTAGAGGAGTAATTGCAGGCAGAGGGGTGAATGTGCTAGGTCAAGTCGAGACGAGGGAGACACTATATCATTGAGGGATGTCATGCTGTTGTGTGAGAGATATTACTGAGAGGAACGAGAGACGAGGCAGAGGGGTGAATGTGCTAGGTCAAAGAAAGAAACTCCTTAATGGGCTTAAATGTGAGAGAGAGTTGGGGGATTTGGAGGATGGGGGAAAAGGATCTACCTGTGGTTATTGGGTTAAATTCCAATAAGTGTTCGCTGATCTTCCGTCTGCAGCCTCTGACGTTTCCCACCGAGCAGTCCCGAGTGGCCTACATCATCGCACTGCTGACGGGCCATTTCCTGGGCCACGGCCGAGTGGGAGATTACCAGTGGGAGTGTCACATTTACCCGGGAGTTACGCAAGATTTTCGACACCTCCCGGATGATATCGCTGCACAAAGCCGGTCGGCGGCTCGCGGCTTGTCGTCAGGGGAACCGCTCGGTGGCTGACTATGCCATCGAGTTTCGCACCGTAGCCAAGGAGGCGGGTTGGGAGGAGAGGTCCATAGTCGTCCTCTTTGCTCAGGGTCTCTCGGAGAGAATGAAGGATGAGCTGGCTCTCCGGGAGCTCCCGGAGCAGTTGGACGGCATTGTAGAGCTTGCGGTGTGAGTAGAAAATCATCGCAGAGAACGAGAGAGAGACTCACTGCAGCGTGCACCGTCCCGGCTTCCTTCCAGCAAAGAAACAGTTGACTAGGTTCCGGAGGGGAACACAACAGAAGAACCCATGCAACTAGGTGCAGCACCTGGAGGAGAGACGCTGCTTCCGTTGTGGATGTAGCAGTCACCGCCTGCCACATGTCCAGGGAGCGTGAACACTTTCGGCAACCAACATGCACTTCTGCGTTGCTTTGATTGGCCGAGCGCGCGCATGCGCATGAGCCGCGACGCGCTCCTCCGAGGCAGGAATACTAAGCTCTCCCTTAAGCTCCAGGAGAGAGGAGAGAGGCTGAAAACCTGCAGTTCTTGCCCGACTGATGGGAGCCGAATCCCGGATCCGATTTTTCTGATGAATACCCCCAAGATGGCGCCGCTACGTCCGGCTGCCTGTCTGTGCGCTCCGTCGAGATTGTGCTTACTTTTGTTAATATTTATAGTTTTAAGAGTTTTGTCTGTACCAACAGTAGGTGCATTTAATGTGTATGACCGTCAGTCACTTATATACATCGGATTACGGGAAACTTACCGACTAGATTACTCCCTGGATCAGCTTTCTGAACCGCAGCAATGGCCTGTGGAGATCTTGAGGACAATGGGACCAGATTCCGACCCCAGGAACAAATGAATCATCAGGCGGAAAGGGAAGAAAGCTGGGATCCGTAATAGACTGAGAACCAGAAGACACCGAACGCCACTACCCAGTATATTGCTAGCCAATGTACAATCAATTGACAATAAACTGGACGACATCCGAGCAAGGATTCAATTCCAGAGAGACGTTAGAGACTGCAATGTTCTCTGCTTCATTGAAACGTGGCTGTCGCCAGGAACCCCAGATCACGCCTTCCAACCGGCCGATCACTTCTTCATCCACCGCAAGGATAGAACAGCAGAGTCCAGCAAACAGCGTGGAGGATGTATCGCCTTCATGTTTAACAACAATTGGAGCGATCCAGCCAACGTGAAGGAATTATCGAACCACTGCTGCCCCAACCTGGAATATATAACTATCAAGTGTCGTCCTTTCTTCCTCCCGAGGGAGTTAACAGCGATCGTCCTGGTCGGAGTGTATATTCCACCGCAAGCCAGCAATAGTGTCGCGCTCTCCAGACTCCACGACGAGGTAAATAGAATCCAAGCAGCGAACGTTAACGCCGCCATTGTAGTAGTGGGTGATTTCAATAGCGCCAATCTGAGAAAGGTTTTGCCTGACTTCTATCAGCATGTGACTTGTAACACCAGAGGCGGTAACATCTCAGACCACTGTTACACGCAATTCAAGGGTGGCTACAAGGCTCATTCTGCTAGTGGCTTTGGTAAGTCTGATCACACAGCCATCTTTCTTTCACCAAAATATAAACAAAGAATCAAGAGCACTCCTGTAGTCTCGCGAGAGGTGCAGAAATGGGATGTGGAGTCGGGGGGGACGCTCCAGGCTGCGTTTGAGTGCACAGACTGGAGCGTGTTCCGCGACACAGATAACATTAATGTCTACACGGAGACAGTGCTGGACTATGTTCGTACTTTGGTGGAAGAAACAATCCCCACTACCACAATTAGAGTTTACCCAAATCAAAAACCCTGGGTAGACAAATCCGTCCGTGAAGCTCTGAAAGCGCGCACCAAAGCATACAACGACGGCCTGGTGGCAGGCAACATGAATGACCACAAGGTGGCGCGATACAACGTAAGGAGGACAGTGACAGAGGCCAAACGGCGCTACAGGGATAAAATTGTACTCCAGTTTGAACAGGCTGACTCCAGAGCTATGTGGCAGGGGCTCAAAACGATGACAGACTACAAAGGCACCTCCCTCAAACTGAACAGTGACATCTCCTTAGCAAATGACCTCAATACCTTCTATGCGAGGTTTGATGCTGGTAATAACAACACCAGCCCACAAGCCACGGCAATGGGGGGGGGGTCTGCTGCTGATGGAGACTCAGTGTTCAGGGTAACAGAGCATGAGGTGAGGCGGACCTTTAAAAAAGTGAATATCAGGAAGGCAGCAGGACCGGACGGCATCCCCGGCCGCGTCCTAAAAGTCTGTGCCGACCAACTGGCCCCGGTATTCACTGACATATTTAACCTGTCCTTAGAACAGGCTGTCATCCCCACCAGCCTGAAGAAGTCCACTATTATCCCTGTACCCAAAAAATCCAAGCCTGCTTGCTTCAACGACTACCGCCCTGTAGCTCTCACCTCCATAGCCATGAAGTGCTTTGAGAAGCTAGTAAAGGGCTACATCTGCTCCTCCCTCCCCATCAACATGGACCCCCTGCAATTTGCATACCGCCCCAACAGGTCCACGGAGGACGCCATAGCCCATGTGCTGCACACAGCTGCATTACACCTGGACAAGAGGAAGGGGAACTATGTGAGAATGCTATTCATCGACTACAGCTCGGCATTCAATACCATAGTCCCCTCCAAACTCATAGCCAAGCTCAGGGACCTGGGCTTGAACTATGACCTCTGCCAGTGGGTCTTGGACTTCCTGACGGGCAGACCCCAGGTGGTGAGAGCAGGCAACTGCACCTCCTCATCCATCACCCTCAACATAGGGGCCCCCCAGGGCTGTGTTCTGAGTCCCATCCTCTACTCCCTGTACACACACGACTGTGTGGCTCAGCGGAGTAGCAACACAATCACCAAATTTGCTGACGACACAGTGGTGGTGGGCCTGATCTCTGCCAACGACGAGAGGGCCTACCTGGAAGAGGTCAAGGTCCTGGCGGGATGGTGCCAGGAAAACAGCCTCTCCCTGAACGTCAGCAAAACAAAGGAGATGATTGTGGACTTCAGGAGGTCGGGGGTCAAGGACTACAGCCCCCTCAGCATCGACGGGGCACCGGTTGAGAGAGTCAACAGCTTTAAGTACCTCGGAGCCTACATATCCGAGGACTTGACATGGACCACACACATTGACAGTGTTGTGAAGAAGGCACGACAACGCCTCTACTTCCTCAGGCGCCTAAGGAAGTTCCAAGTCAGTCAGAAGATCCTTAAGAACTTCTACTCATGTACAATAGAGAGCATCCTGACTGGCAACATCACCTCCTGGTTTGGGAATAGCACTGCACAAGACCGAAGCAGACTACAAAGAGTGACACGTTCAGCCGAACGCACAATTGGAGGAGGGCTCCCCACCCTCCAGAACATTTACAACAAGCGGTGCAGGGGCAAGGCTAAGAGAATCATTAAAGACTCCAGTCACCCGAACAACTGCCTCTTTGAACTGCTGCGGTCAGGCAAGCGATACCGGAGTCTCAAGGCGAGCACAGAAAGACTCAGAAGAAGCTTCTATCCCCAGGCCATCAGGCTGCTCAACGAACAATGAACACTACACAACAACAACCATCAAACGCACATAGCACACACATCCACACGCACACACTCACTTTAAACAAACATACTGTAGCACCCACTCCCCACACTTTATAGCACACACTCACTTTAAACAAACACACTGTAGCACCCACTCCCCACACTTTATATTTATTGATGAAGGATTGCACTACAACTCGTACACCTTACTGTAAATTGTACCTAAATTGTACCTCATCCCATTTCTGCTTTGCACTATATAGTATTGTACATTAGTACACTGCATAGTATTGTATATTATATGGTAACTCAGTTACGTCTATTCTGCATCGAACATTGTACATATGTCTATACTGAACACTGTGACCTCATTTTCTACTTCTAATTTACATGCTATACTATGTTATTTGATACTATCTTGTCTAGCACAGTCTCTGGAGCGTAACAGTAAGAAGCATTTTGTATGAAAGTATTCTGTACTTCTGTATGACAACTATTAAAGAAACTTGAGAAACTTGAAACTTGAACATGGAGGTCCCGAACGCAATTTATACAAATGGAAGCCGTAACGAATCATTAAAAAAATATACCGTTAACTGGAATATGTTGTGCCTTTACACATATGTTGGATTATGTAATTGGTTTGTCATGACAAACCAATAAAAATTCGCGATTTACCCGGTGGCTACAACAACACACAGTGACTACATGCATCATTGTTTACAATGAACGATGGGGCTAATCTAAAGGACTGGACACGGACGCGTTAAACAGCAATCAATTAATTTAATATAACAGTCCGGTTCTGTGTTTGTTTGTGTCTGTAGATTGTTGGTGAACAACTAACTTTAGGTTAGTTTCAGATTCAGATTCAGATTCAGATTCCTTTATTGAGCCATTTGTGTAAAACACATTGGTAATTGTTGCAGCAATACAGTGTATGCATTCTTTCTTTTTTCACAGTAAACAAACACCAACACAGACAAGAAACGATTAAGGGGGATTAATCAATAAATAAAATACATATATATATATATATATATATATATATATATATATATATATATATATATATATACATATATATATATATATATATATATATATATAAAGTGAAGTGTGCAGAGATCCAGTACGGACTAGTGCAGTGTAGTCAATGTCATTGTGCCAGTGTCACTTGGGGGCAGAGGGGGGGGGGGGGGGGGGGGGGGGGGGGGGGCCTGAGGCATTGATCAGCCTGGCGGCTGAGGGGAAGAAGTTCAGTCTGTGTCGAGCTTTCACAGCCTTTGGGATCCTCAGCCTTCTCCCAGAGGGGAGCAGGGTGAAGAGGGCTGTGACCGGGGTGGGATGGGTCGGCCATGATCTTTCTCGCCCTCTTCAGCGCCCTGGAGTCGTGCAGGGACCTGAGGGAGGGCAGGGGACAGCCGATCACCCTCTCCGCGGAGCGAATCACCCGCTGCAGCTTGGCAAGATCTTTTGCCGCTGCAGCAGGGAACCAGGAGATGATGGAGTGGGTGAGGATGGACTCAATGATGGCCGTGTAGAATTGGGCCATCATGGTCCTCGGTAGTTTATATTTCTTCAACTGCCGGAGGAAGAACATCCTCCCCTGGGCCTTCTTGAGCAGGCCCGTGATGTTGAGCTCCCACTTCAAATCCCGGGAGATGGTCATGCCGAGGAATCGGCATGACTCCACGGAGGTCACCTGAGTGCCTCCCAGTATGATGGGAGGGGGCAGGGCTGCTTTCTTCCTGAAATCCACTACCATCTCCACTGTCTTTTGAGCATTGAGCTCCAGGTTGTTGCAGCTGCACCAGCTCTCAACGCGTCCGGGTCCAGTGCTTTAGATTAGCCCCACCGTTCATTGTAAACAATGATGCATGTAGTTACTGTGTCTGTGTGTTGTTGTAGCCACCGGGTAAATCGCGAATTTTTATTGGTTTGTCATGACAAACCAATTACATAATCCAACATATGTGTAAAGGCACAACATATTCCAGTTAACGGTATATTTTTTTAATGATTCGTTACGGCGCAATCAATACTTCCATTTGTATAAATTGCGTTCGGGACCTCCATGTTTTGGGGGTATTCATCAGAAAAATCGGATCCGGGATTCGGCTCCCATCAGTCGGGCAAGAACTGCGGGTTTTCAGCCTCTCTCCTCTCTCCTGGAGCTTAAGGGGGAGCTGCCTCTGAGGCAGTGGCGAATCCTCATGGAAGCCAACGGAAGCCAGGCCTCCCTATATGAAAATATGAATTAATATCAAATATGAAATATGAAAAAAAAAATATATATATATATTTTTTTTTATATTATTATTTTTTATATAGTTTACAATAATAATAAAAAAAATTCATCTGTGTTATAATTTTTTTTTTTTAAATGTCCCCCTCTTCTCCTTCTCACTCTCTCTAACACACTGTGCCTACTGCAGCAGAGCAGAGGAGAGTGGAGAGGAGGGAGGCGGGATGTCCTTCTCCAGCCTCCCATGTTAAACCAATACTAGCCAGTCTGATTCCGTGATTCGAGCTGACTAAAGCACTGCCCACACCTTAAAACGGGGCTTTGAGAAGGAATAATTCGTTTTGAGTCTACATCTAACGTGAATCACGTGACAACGGCTGAACCATACTGTAGGTGACGTCATCCCCTCGCGGGATTGATTGATTGATTGTTTGAAAATGTTATTAACAGCAGGCACATTCAGACTAATCCTGTATACTATTATCAAACATTTAGCACTTTATTAGCCACTTAGTTTTAGCCGGCGGGACATTTATTGAGGACCAACAGCACAGCACACCACTGTGACTGTGGATATTATCTATCTGTCCAGGAGGAGCAAGTTTATTGACCAGGTAAGATGCAGTTTCTACTGTAGCTTGCATGCTAAGCTAGAGCTACTGTAATGTAACGTTATGGCTAGCTTGGATGCTAACTGAGTGATTGATTGATTGATTGATTGATTGATTGATTGATTGATTGATTGATTGATTGATTGATTGATTGATTGATTGATTGATATGATTGATTGAAAAGTTTATTAACAGATTGCAGAATGGGCACAGTACAGTACAGCTCAAGACCCACAATGGGTCCTACTAATCACCCCAAAGTACCAGAAAATACCAGAAAATACCCCAAAATACCCTAAAATACCCCAAAGTATACCCCAGAATACCAGAAAATACCAGAAAATACCCCAAAATACCCTAAAATACCAGAAAATACCAGAAAATACTCCAAAATACCCCCAAAGTATACCCCAAAGTACCAGAAAATACCAGAAAATACCCCAAAATACCCTAAAATACCCCAAAGTATACCCCAAAATACCAGAAAATACCCCAAAATACCCCAAAATACCCCAAAGTATACCTCAAAGTACCAGAAAATACTAGAAAATACCCCAAAATACCCTAGAATACCCCAAAGTATACCCCAAAATACCAGGAAATACCAGAAAATACCCCAAAATACCCTGAAATACCCCAAAGTATACCCCAAAGTACCAGAAAATACCCCAAAATACCCCAAAGTACCCCAAAGTATACCCCAAAATACCAGAAAATACCCCAAAGTACCCCAAAATACCCCAAAGTACCCCAACATAAACCCAAAATGAAAAACAAAAATCTGCACATTTTGTATAATAGTGTAATAGTGTGTAATAGTGTAATAGTGTATTAGTGTGTAATACTGTAATACTGTAATACTGTAATAGTGTAATAGTGTGTAATAGTGCAATAGTGTAATAGTGTGTAATAGTGTAATAGTGTGTAATAGTGTGTAATAGTGTAATAGTGTGTAATAGTGTGATAGTGTGTAATAGTGTAATAGTGTAATTTTGTGTAATAGTGTGTAATAGTGTAATAGGGTGTAATAGTGTAATAGTGTGATAGTGTGTAATAGTGTAATAGTGTGTAATAGTGTAATAGTGTGTAATAGTGTAATAGTGTAATAGTGTGTAATAGTGTAATAGTGTAATAGTGTGTAATAGTGTGCTAGTGTAATAGTGTGTAATAGTGTGTAATAGTGTAATAGTGTGCTAGTGTAATAGTGTAATAGTGTGTAATAGTGTAATAGTGTAATAGTGTGTAATAGTGTAAGAGTGTGCTAGTGTAATAGTGTAATAGTGTGTAATAGTGTAATAGTGTAATAGTGTTTAATAGTGTAATAGTGTAATAGGGTGGTAGTGTGTAATAGTGTGTAATAGTGTAATAGTGTGTAATAGTGTAATAGTGTAATAGTGTGTAATAGTGTAATAGTGTAATAGTGTGTAATAGTGTAATAGTGTGCTTGTGTGTAATAGTGTGTAATAGTGTATTAGTGTGTAATAGTGTAATAGTGTGCTAGTGTAATAGTGTGTAATAGTGTAATAGTGTGTAATAGTGTAATAGTGTAATAGTGTGTAATAGTGTAATAGTGTGTAATAGTGTGTAATAGTGTAATAGTGTGCTAGTGTAATAGTGTGTAATTTTGTGTAATAGTGTGTAATAGTGTAATAGTGTGTAATAGTGTAATATTGTGTAATAGTGTAATAGTGTGTAATAGTTTAATAGTGTGTAATAGTGTCTATTACACTATTACACACTATTACACTATTACACTATTACACACTATTACACTATTACACACTATTACACAAAATTACACACTATTACACTATTACACTAGCACACTATTACACTATTACACATTATTACACTATTATATTATTACACACTATTACACTATTACACTATTACACACTTATACACTATTACACACTATTACACTATTACACACTATTACACTATTACACTAGCACACTATTACACTATTACACACTATTACACTATTACACACTATTACACTATTACACACTAGCACACTATTACCATATTACACTAGCACACTATTACACACTATTACACCAGCGGTTCTCAACAGGGGTTCCGCGGCACACAGGGGTTCCGCGGAGAGCTGCCTGGGGTTCCGCGAGATGCCTGGCAATGTTCTTTAAAAATATAGAATGACAACAGTCTTATTTTGAAAATCCTATAGCGGGTCTCATTTATGCCCACGCGCAGCTCCAGCTATATTAAATAGGCTCCGAAAGCTAGCAACATTAAGGTCATTATGATACTCTTATTTTGAAAATCCGTGGTGTCGTGACTCATATCCGCTCCAGCACACAGCCAATAGGATGCATCTCAGGCAGGCTGAGCAGTAGCGTCTCTCAGCTCAGTAGCGTCTGGATCTGGAACGCGGACATTGAAACACAGCAAGGGTAGTGTTTTTGCGACCCAAAACAAATCCCTGCTGTTTTATTCCGCAACGGGTCAAATGCATATAACATGCTTTGCAATCCTTGCCATTCCTTTATGACCACATTGTGTTTAAGACCGGAATTAATGTCCCGTTACCATAAGCTAACAACAAGCTAAAGCCCTGTTCAGAGCGACAGAGAACAGCAGGGTGGGGACTTGGAAGGATGACTGGGAAGGAAGGGGGGGGGGGGCATTCTCCCTCTATGTGTGTGCGTTTGAAAAGATGATGAAGTCAGACTACTATATTATATTGATAGTAAATGTACTGAGGGTGGACAGACAGATTATGTTGATATTTAAACATAAGAAATACAATACATAATAAATGTATCCATGATCATCATGCAACATAAAACAATTGCAGGAACGGTTTGGGAGAGGAAGGTGTTTTAGGTTGCGTGTTCCAAAAGATTTACTTAAAGTTTAAAGCTCAATATATCAAAACGTGGCACTTTATAGTGAACAGGCACTTTATAGTGAATCCAAATTCTTTTTGGATTACAGAAAATTATCCCTAAAGTGCTATCTGTTGCAGCTGCACTGTTTTCCATGAAAATACCATATTTGGATAAGTTTGACCATTTCTAAAAATCTGAAAATCATTATTTAATAAAACACAGAAAAGGATCACCAAGTTACTCTGGATAAAAAAAAACTTTACAGACAACATTGAGACAAAGCTTCCTGACACATCTCCATCCAAACTCTTGGAAGAACTCATTGAAATCTCATCTGATACCACCTGGAGAGCTAGTTTCAGAGTGTGGTGCTGAGTACCAAGTATCTCATGATGCTGCAGTTAAGGTGTTGATACCATTCAGCACCACATATCTGTGTGAAGCTGGCTTTTCATCCATGACAGCTCTGAAAACAAAATATAGTTGAGCCTTGAGGATGACATGCGTGTTGCCTTGTCAAAGATCTCCCCACGTATTGACCGTATTATTAGCCAGCAGCAGCGGACCTCGCATTGAGCTAGAAATGTCCACTGAGTGAGCAAGTGCTTATTTTCTGTATTTATTTATATTTTTTGAGAAATGGTAACTTGGTGATCCTTTTCTGTATTTAAAAAAAATACATGATTTTCTGTTTTTGAGAAATTGTCAAACTTATCCAAATATGCTATTTTTATGGAGAACAGTGCAGCTGCAACAGATAGCACTTTAGTGATCCTTTTCTGTATTTAAAAAAAAACGTTTGTCATCAGATTCAGATTCAGACAACTTTATTGATCCCGCGTGGGGCAATTCATATTTGCAGATTCACCAACAAGCAACAAAGACAAACAAACAACAAAACATCTCAACGACAGCACGGCAAATAAAGAGTAATTGTATCATCATTGTAGCAAAAAAGACAGGACCGGGAAAGTCTTTATCGTATGTAGGGGTGCCCTGGAATATTTTATTGAACACAGGGGTGCCTTGGCAGCAGAAAGGTTGAGAACCCCTGTATTACACTATTACACTATTACACACTATTACACTATTACACACTATTACACTATTACACTATTACACTATTACACACTAGCACACTATTACACTATTACAATAGCACACTATTACACACTATTACACACTATTACACCATTAGCACACTATTACACTATTACACTATTACACACTTGCACACTATTACACTATTACACTATTACACACTATTACACACTATTACACTATAACACTAGCACACTATTACACTATTACACACTATTACACTATTACACACTAGCACACTATTACACTATTACACTAGCACACTATTACACTATTACACACTATTACACACTATTACACTATTACACACTATTACACTATTACACACTATTACACTATTACACTATTACACTATTACACACTAGCACACTATTACACTATTACACACTATTACACTATTACACTATTACACTAGCACAGTATTACACTATTACACACTATTACACTATTACACACCAGCACACTATTACACTATTACACTAGCACACTATTACACACTATTACACACTATTACACTATTACACTAGCACACTATTACACTATTACACACTATTACACTATTACACTATTACACACTATTACACTATTACACTATTACACACTATTACACTATTACACTATTACACTATTACACACTATTACACTATTACACTATTACACACTATTACACTATTACACTATTACACAATATTACACTATTACACTATTACACACTAGCACACTATTACACTATTACACTATTACACTAGCACACTATTACACTATTACACACTATTACACACTATTACACTATTACACTAGCACACTATTACACTATTACACACTATTACACAAAATTACACTATTACACTAATACACACTATTACACTATTACACTATTACACGATTACACACTATTACACTATTACACTATTACACTATTACACACTAGCACACTATTACACTATTACACTATTACACACTATTACACTATTACACTATTACACACTAGCACACTATTACACTATTACACTATTACACTAGCACACTATTACACTATTACACACTATTACACACTATTACACTAGCACACTATTACACTATTACACACTATTACACTATTACACACTATTACACTATTACACACTATCACACTATTACACTATTACACTATTACACACTATTACACTATTACACTATTACACACTATTACACAAAATAACACTATTACACTATTACACACTATTACACTATTACACACTATTACACTATTACACACTATTACACACTATTACACTATTACACTAGCACACTATTACACTATTACACACTATTACACTATTACACACCAGCACACTATTACACTATTACACTAGCACACGATTACACTATTACACAATATTACACACTATTACACTATTACACTAGCACACTATTACACTATTACACACTATTACACTATTACACTATTACACACTATTACACTATTACACTATTACACACTATTACACTATTACACTATTACACACTATTACACTATTACACTATTACACACTATTACACTATTACACTATTACACACTATTACACTATTACACTATTACACACTAGCACACTATTACACTATTACACTATTACACTAGCACACTATTACACTATTACACACTATTACACACTATTACACTATTACACTAGCACACTATTACACTATTACACACTATTACACAAAATTACACTATTACACTAATACACACTATTACACTATTACACTATTACACGGTTACACACTATTACACTATTACACTATTACACACTAGCACACTATTACACTATTACACTATTACACACTATTACACTATTACACACTATTACACTATTACACTATTACACACTAGCACACTATTACACTATTACACTATTACACTAGCACACTATTACACTATTACACACTATTACACACTATTACACTATTACACTAGCACACTATTACACTATTACACACTATTACACTATTACACACTATTACACTATTACACACTATCACACTATTACACTATTACACTATTACACACTATTACACTATTACACTATTACACACTATTACACAAAATAACACTATTACACTATTACACACTATTACACTATTACACACTATTACACTATTACACACTATTACACACTATTACACTATTACACTAGCACACTATTACACTATTACACACTATTACACTATTACACTATTACACACTAGCACACTATTACACTATTACACTATTATACTAGCACACTATTACACTATTACACACTATTAAACTATTACACTATTACACACTATTACACACTATTACAGTATTACAGTATTACACTATTACACTATTACACTATTACACACTATTACACTATTACACAAAATGTTCAAATTTTTGTTTTTCATTTTGGGATATGTTGGGGTACTTTGGGGTATTTTGGGGTACTGTCAGGTATTTTGGGGTATACTTTGGGGTACTTTGGGGTATTTTGGGGTATACTTTGGGGTATTTTGGGATACTTTGGGGTATTTTTTGGTATTTTGGGGTATACTTTGGGGTACTTTGGGGTATTTTGGGGTATTTTGGGGTATTTTCTGGTACTTTGGGGTATACTTTGGGGTATTTTGGGGTATTTTCTGGTATTTTCTGGTACTTTGGGGTATGATGCTAGTAGTACAGTAACTAGTATATTGGTGCGTCCTAGGGTTAAATGCTACAGTATGCTAACTATTTGGAAAAATAACTGTTCAAAACTGTTCTCTTGGCTTTGTTTTGTTCATAGTAGTAACGCTGCCGAGCCATACTGTACATGGTGACTGCTTGGTTTGACTGGCAATGGCCGCCGAGCCATACTGTACATGGTGACTGCTTGGTTTGACTGGCAGTGGCCGCCGAGCCATACTGTACATGGTGACTGCTTGGTTTGACTGGCAATGGCCGCCGAGCCATACTGTACATGGTGACTGCTTGGCTTAAGAAAAAAAGAAAAAAGGAAAAATCAATCAATAATTTTTTTTTTTTTAATAATTTTTTTTTTGGCATCCCCTATTATTTTACCCACGCGACGCCACTGCTCTGAGGAGCGGGTCGCGGCTCATGCGTGCGCTCGGCCAATCAAAGCAACGCGGAAGTGCATGTTGGTTGCCGAAAGTGTTCAAGCGTCCAGGGACCTCGGGAAACGGGGCAGCCTCTGGGGTTAATGACCCCCGAATTTTTTTTCATGTCAGTATATGGTGGGGGCATGGTATCAGAAAGGTACAGGCCTTGGTGGACTTGGGAGTGGTGGGTAATTTAATGGACGAGGGCTTGGCCTGGGGGTGGGAGGTTCCATTAGACTCTATCCAGATGAATGTTGGTTCAAAGACAAAGAGTGTAGAAAATGTCAAAAGCAAGGTCACATTGAGAGAGTGTGCAGATCAGGGAAAAAGCAGTACTCTGACTAAACACAAAGTAGCAGGAAAGCAGCACCCAAAGGAAAATACAAAAAGCTGCATAAAGTGACTGAAAAGAGTTCAGATGAACAAGGAAGTGATTCAGAGAGCAGTGACTTAGCATGTCTAGAGCTGCATCGCATGCAAGAGACAAATGCACGTAAAATAATATGGATCACTCCAGAAGTGGCAGGAGCAAGACTCAAAATGGAGTTAGACACAGGCTCCGCCTTATCAGTGATTTCTGAGAACGACTACAAAAGACTGTATCCACAGATAGCTCTTAAGACTACAAAGGTGTTGCTGAAGACTTACACCGGAGAAAGTTTGGCTCCAAAAGGAAAAATGCGGGTCACAGTGAAATACAAAGACAAAACGCAGGAGCTGGACATGTATGTTATACCGAATGGGGGTCCTCCCATTTGGCCGTGAGTGGCTCAGGAAAATTCAACTGGACTGGCATGATGTTAAATCATTGTGTGTGTCAGCAGGAGATGAGAAGAGCGCCACGTCTGGGAGACTGTCAAAGATACTCGCAGAGGCACATGAAGTGTTCGGAAAGGAACTGGGAACACTGAAAGGTATAAAGGCAAAGATTGAGGTATAGGAGAACGCAAGCCCGAAATTTCACAAAGCCCGGCCCGTGCCTTATGCAATCCGCCCCGCAGTAGAAGCGGAGTTGAAAAGCTTGGAACAGTGCTGTCCAAGGTGGAGTGGAGTGAATGGGCGACGCCCATAGTCCCAGTAATGAAGAAAAACAACACAAAGCCAGGAAGTCAAAGTAAAGTGCGCATTTGTGGGGACTTCAAAGGGACTGTACATTCAGTACTCCACACTGTACAGTATCCTCTGCCTCGTATAGAGGACATCTTCGCCTCCCTGTCAGGAGGGGAACGTTTCACTCAAATTGACCTGGCTCAAGCGTACCTGCAGATGGAGGTTGAAGACTCATCAAAGCCGTATCTGACTATCAACACACACAAAGGCCTGTACCAATACAACCGCCTTGTGTTTGGTATAGCTTCAGCCCCAGCTATCTGGCAGAGGACGATGGACCAAGTACTACAAGGAGTCCCAGGTACACAGTGTTACCTTGACGACATTCTTGTCACTGGCAAGGATTATCAGGAGCATCTATCAAACCTGGAACAGGTGCTCACAAGGCTGCGGGAATATGGACTTCGAGGTAACCAACCAAAATGTGAGTTCTTCAAAAAGGAAATATCCTACTGCGGACACGTGATCAACAAGAACGGCCTACACAAATCTCAGGACAAGATTGAAGCTGTGCTTAAAGCACCACCACCAGAGAATGTGTCCCAGCTCCGTTCTTACCTTGGACTTGTAAACTACTACCACAAGTTTTTACCCAATCTATCAACTGTGCTGCACCCTCTGAACACGCTGCTTCAGGCAGGAACACACTGGAAGTGGACTGACAGCTGCAAGAAGGCTTTTCAGGAGTCTAAGAGTCTCATCACGTCAGAACAGGTGCTCGCTCACTTCAATCCGTCCTTACCCATTAAGTTAGCATGTGATGCCTCGCCTTACGGCATTGGAGCAGTGTTGTCACATACATTTCCAGATGGCTCAGAGAAGCCAATAGCCTTCGCCTCAAGATCATTGACTAAAGCTGAGCGCAACTACGCTCAAATTGACCGAGAGGCCCTCAGTCTCGTATGGGGGGTCAAGAAGTTTAACCACTACCTGTATGGTCAAAGGTTCACGCTTCTGACAGACCATCAGCCTCTCATATCTATCTTCAATCCCCGGAAAGGTGTTCCGATAATGACGGCACAGCGGCTACAGCGGTGGTCACTCTTCCTGGGGGCACATCAGTATGACATTGAGTTCAAGGGAACGAAACAGCATGGGAATGCTGACGGACTGTCACGTCTACCCCTGCAAACCGCAGAGACAGCCGCAGCTGTAGACCCAGCAGAGGTGTTTCACACCACAATCGTCAACCAGCTGCCAGTGACCAACGCTCTCATCGAAAGAGAGACACGCAACGACCCCACACTGTCACAGATCTATGACATCACTGTGAAGGGGTGGCCACGACACGGTAACTCAATGTATCCAGCATTCTCAACGAGGAGAGAGCAACTGTCAGTGTGCCAGGGAACGCTGATGTGTGGTTCACGAGTAGTGATTCCGTCCAAGCTGCGCACCAGAGTGTTAGAAGCATTACATGAAGGACACCTGGGAACCGTAAAGATGAAAAGCCTGGCCCACAGTTATATGTGGTGGCCAGGAATCGATAAGCAAATCGAGGACATGGCAAAGAGCTGCCCCGGATGTCAGAAGATGCAGAATGCACCACCACAGGCTGCTCTACATCCATGGGAATGGCCATCATCACCGTGGCAGCGAGTACACATTGATTTTGCAGGAACATTCAAAGACTCAATGTTCTTGATCGCTGTAGATGCGCATTCAAAATGGCCGGAATAGATCAAAATGAAGTCAACTACATCTGAGAAGACCATTTCTGTGTTGAGGACTGTGTTCGCCAGGAATGGTTTAGCACAACAGATATGCACGGACAATGGACGCCAGTTTGTTTCGGATGAATTCCAGACGTTTGTAAAGAGAAATGGAATCAAGCACTTCACATCTGCACCATACCATCCAGCCACGAATGGCTTGGCAGAAAGATTTGTGCAGACATTCAAGAAAGCAATCAAAGCGATGGATAATGAAGATCTACCGATCCAGCACAAAATCGACAAATTCCTCTTTGCATATCGCAATGCCACACACGCCACTACCAACCAGACGCCAGCGATGCTGTTTCCCAAAAGAAACCTGAGATCTCACATGGACCTTCTCAAACCAGATGTGCGACGTGACGTGGAGGACAAACAGTTCAAACATCTCAACGACAAACCAACAAGGAGCTTCAAAGTAGGACAGACAGTTCTCACTCGTGATTATCAGAAGGACAAGTGGAACACCGGAACAATCACTTCACGTGATGGACCACTCATGTATACGGTGGACATGGGAGATGATGTATGGAGACGTCATGTTGACCAAATCCTGGACACTCAGGTACAAAACAGTGTGTCACCTGGCCTGGACTCACCTGAGCAGGAAATAGACAATCCAGTTTTCTCAGCACCACTCACCACAGAGCCGTCTGAAACTGAGAGCTCTAGTGCTGATACCTCACCACCTGAGATGTCTCCACAGCCTGGTTCCCCGCTCTCAAGCGAGCCAGTGAGACGCTACCCAGAGAGGCAGCGTAAACCGCCTCAGAGACTTGATCTGTAGCCTAAAGGCCATGTTGTTGTTGTGTGTTCAGACATATTTTGAAAACATAATGTCATAGTTAATAGACATTTGGTTAAGGATTGATGTAGGCCATACATTTATTTTGGAAACAATTATTGCTATTACTTATGTTTATATAGGCCTACCGTTAAGCTAAAGGGGGAGGATGTGTAATGTATGGAGTAGTAGAGGGACTACTTAACGTTAGGCTACATACGCCCCTCTTGTCCTGCGTGCTTACGTTACGCATGGGTCATATTATGTACTGCCGGGTTGGGGGTACAACGTCATTAAAGCCATGGGTTCAAGCTATCAACATCTCTGTGATTATTGTATTATGTAGTTGTGTAGTTAGACAACATACACGACAGCAATGTTTTCAACTGTGGGGGCACATGGTCAAGTTTAACCATTGGTGGGCCACCAATAGGGCACATACTCTCATTTTTGCCGCTCAAAAGGGCACTTTAGCGCAATTTTTTCAACTGTGGGGGCACATGGTCACGTTTAACCATTAGAGGGGCACCAATAGGGCACATACTCAAATTTTTTCTACTCAAAAGGGCACTTTTGCATGATATTATTTAACCGTGGTGCACATGGTCAAGTTTAGACCATTGGAAGAGCGCCAATAGGGCACACCCTCACATTTTTCGCCACTCAAAAGGGCACTTTAGCGCGTGTGTTTCAACCGTGGGGGCACCAGGGGGGGCGGTAAATCAAAAGGCTGCTACAGTAGGAGTGGAGCCAGCTAACGTTAGCTTTCTGAGGGTAGTACATCAACAGGCTGCTACAGTAGGAGTGGAGCCAGCTAACGTTAGCTGTAGAGGCAGAAACCGACTTGGTGGATTTATATATTATTATATTATTATTATTATATATATATATTATATTATATATTAGGCCATCAGGCTGCTCAACGAACAATAAACACTATACAACAACCATCAATGCACACAGCACACACATCTACACGCACACACTCACTTTAAACAAACAACACACTGCAGCACCCACTCTCCACACTTTAGATCACCTTTTTTTTTTATCAATTTTTTTTATTATTAATTACATGAAACAAGACAACACATTAACCACAATCACAGTACACAGAACTTCACAGGAAAATAACAAAAACAATAATAATACAGAAATAACAATTTATAAATTATTATTTTTTTATTATTGCAAAACAAAATTATTAAAAGTCAGTACTCAACACACAATGCATAATGAAACTAACAATTAAGATGACTAAAATGACATGCAAGCACAGAAACAGAAAGCAAAAAAAATATATAATAGTACTTTACAGTATACAGTGTATATCCAACGAAATTACCAATTATAAATATCTTATACAGGATATACCCCTAATACCTGTTATCTAAAACCCTACACACATATGCTCCAGCTCGAACCCCCCCCTCCCGGACCCCTCTTTGGATAGTACCTCCATTATCCCTCGCTCCTAACCAGACACTACCATTATAAGCTAGCTTTTATTCTCTCCACCACTTCTAACCACATTGACATTTTGGATTCATTGAGACCCAGAATTCTTGCTGTAGATATTTCTTGATAAATCACATCGAGATATTAATGTAACAACATTAATTGTAAATAACAATTTATAAATTATAAAGACAAAAAGAAAAGAAAATAGAGTTCAACCTTTTAAAATGTTAAATTTCAAAATTTCAAAATTTCAAGGTTTCAAGGGGGGCTATCTAATAAATGACCAAATAGTGAAGAAATAGCTAAATAGCTGCCGCCCAATAAAATCCCCAGTTAAATTCAAGACATAACAAAAGACAAGACAGACAAGACATTTCCTCCTCCCCCTCCCATGAGACCGCCGGACTCCCCCGAACAAGCACCCCAACCCCGCTCAGCCGCACACGGCGGTCCTGACCTTCTCAGCTGCTGCGAACCACAGGTCAATCCCAGCCTGCCCTACCCCAATCACCCGCGCCGTGGATATCTCAAGATAAATCACATCCAACAGTGTTAGGGACCAGTTAATCACTGTGAGCTATTACACACTATTACACACTATTACAGTATTACAGTATTACACTATTACACTATTACACTATTACACACTATTACACTATTACACAAAATGTTCAAATTTTTGTTTTTCATTTTGGGATATGTTGGGGTACTTTGGGGTATTTTGGGGTACTGTCAGGTATTTTGGGGTATACTTTGGGGTACTTTGGGGTATTTTGGGGTATACTTTGGGGTATTTTGGGATACTTTGGGGTATTTTTTGGTATTTTGGGGTATACTTTGGGGTACTTTGGGGTATTTTGGGGTATTTTGGGGTATTTTCTGGTACTTTGGGGTATACTTTGGGGTATTTTGGGGTATTTTCTGGTATTTTCTGGTACTTTGGGGTATGATGCTAGTAGTACAGTAACTAGTATATTGGTGCGTCCTAGGGTTAAATGCTACAGTATGCTAACTATTTGGAAAAATAACTGTTCAAAACTGTTCTCTTGGCTTTGTTTTGTTCATAGTAGTAACGCTGCCGAGCCATACTGTACATGGTGACTGCTTGGTTTGACTGGCAATGGCCGCCGAGCCATACTGTACATGGTGACTGCTTGGTTTGACTGGCAGTGGCCGCCGAGCCATACTGTACATGGTGACTGCTTGGTTTGACTGGCAATGGCCGCCGAGCCATACTGTACATGGTGACTGCTTGGCTTAAGAAAAAAAGAAAAAAGGAAAAATCAATCAATAATTTTTTTTTTTTTAATAATTTTTTTTTTGGCATCCCCTATTATTTTACCCACGCGACGCCACTGCTCTGAGGAGCGGGTCGCGGCTCATGCGTGCGCTCGGCCAATCAAAGCAACGCGGAAGTGCATGTTGGTTGCCGAAAGTGTTCAAGCGTCCAGGGACCTCGGGAAACGGGGCAGCCTCTGGGGTTAATGACCCCCGAATTTTTTTTCATGTCAGTATATGGTGGGGGCATGGTATCAGAAAGGTACAGGCCTTGGTGGACTTGGGAGTGGTGGGTAATTTAATGGACGAGGGCTTGGCCTGGGGGTGGGAGGTTCCATTAGACTCTATCCAGATGAATGTTGGTTCAAAGACAAAGAGTGTAGAAAATGTCAAAAGCAAGGTCACATTGAGAGAGTGTGCAGATCAGGGAAAAAGCAGTACTCTGACTAAACACAAAGTAGCAGGAAAGCAGCACCCAAAGGAAAATACAAAAAGCTGCATAAAGTGACTGAAAAGAGTTCAGATGAACAAGGAAGTGATTCAGAGAGCAGTGACTTAGCATGTCTAGAGCTGCATCGCATGCAAGAGACAAATGCACGTAAAATAATATGGATCACTCCAGAAGTGGCAGGAGCAAGACTCAAAATGGAGTTAGACACAGGCTCCGCCTTATCAGTGATTTCTGAGAACGACTACAAAAGACTGTATCCACAGATAGCTCTTAAGACTACAAAGGTGTTGCTGAAGACTTACACCGGAGAAAGTTTGGCTCCAAAAGGAAAAATGCGGGTCACAGTGAAATACAAAGACAAAACGCAGGAGCTGGACATGTATGTTATACCGAATGGGGGTCCTCCCATTTGGCCGTGAGTGGCTCAGGAAAATTCAACTGGACTGGCATGATGTTAAATCATTGTGTGTGTCAGCAGGAGATGAGAAGAGCGCCACGTCTGGGAGACTGTCAAAGATACTCGCAGAGGCACATGAAGTGTTCGGAAAGGAACTGGGAACACTGAAAGGTATAAAGGCAAAGATTGAGGTATAGGAGAACGCAAGCCCGAAATTTCACAAAGCCCGGCCCGTGCCTTATGCAATCCGCCCCGCAGTAGAAGCGGAGTTGAAAAGCTTGGAACAGTGCTGTCCAAGGTGGAGTGGAGTGAATGGGCGACGCCCATAGTCCCAGTAATGAAGAAAAACAACACAAAGCCAGGAAGTCAAAGTAAAGTGCGCATTTGTGGGGACTTCAAAGGGACTGTACATTCAGTACTCCACACTGTACAGTATCCTCTGCCTCGTATAGAGGACATCTTCGCCTCCCTGTCAGGAGGGGAACGTTTCACTCAAATTGACCTGGCTCAAGCGTACCTGCAGATGGAGGTTGAAGACTCATCAAAGCCGTATCTGACTATCAACACACACAAAGGCCTGTACCAATACAACCGCCTTGTGTTTGGTATAGCTTCAGCCCCAGCTATCTGGCAGAGGACGATGGACCAAGTACTACAAGGAGTCCCAGGTACACAGTGTTACCTTGACGACATTCTTGTCACTGGCAAGGATTATCAGGAGCATCTATCAAACCTGGAACAGGTGCTCACAAGGCTGCGGGAATATGGACTTCGAGGTAACCAACCAAAATGTGAGTTCTTCAAAAAGGAAATATCCTACTGCGGACACGTGATCAACAAGAACGGCCTACACAAATCTCAGGACAAGATTGAAGCTGTGCTTAAAGCACCACCACCAGAGAATGTGTCCCAGCTCCGTTCTTACCTTGGACTTGTAAACTACTACCACAAGTTTTTACCCAATCTATCAACTGTGCTGCACCCTCTGAACACGCTGCTTCAGGCAGGAACACACTGGAAGTGGACTGACAGCTGCAAGAAGGCTTTTCAGGAGTCTAAGAGTCTCATCACGTCAGAACAGGTGCTCGCTCACTTCAATCCGTCCTTACCCATTAAGTTAGCATGTGATGCCTCGCCTTACGGCATTGGAGCAGTGTTGTCACATACATTTCCAGATGGCTCAGAGAAGCCAATAGCCTTCGCCTCAAGATCATTGACTAAAGCTGAGCGCAACTACGCTCAAATTGACCGAGAGGCCCTCAGTCTCGTATGGGGGGTCAAGAAGTTTAACCACTACCTGTATGGTCAAAGGTTCACGCTTCTGACAGACCATCAGCCTCTCATATCTATCTTCAATCCCCGGAAAGGTGTTCCGATAATGACGGCACAGCGGCTACAGCGGTGGTCACTCTTCCTGGGGGCACATCAGTATGACATTGAGTTCAAGGGAACGAAACAGCATGGGAATGCTGACGGACTGTCACGTCTACCCCTGCAAACCGCAGAGACAGCCGCAGCTGTAGACCCAGCAGAGGTGTTTCACACCACAATCGTCAACCAGCTGCCAGTGACCAACGCTCTCATCGAAAGAGAGACACGCAACGACCCCACACTGTCACAGATCTATGACATCACTGTGAAGGGGTGGCCACGACACGGTAACTCAATGTATCCAGCATTCTCAACGAGGAGAGAGCAACTGTCAGTGTGCCAGGGAACGCTGATGTGTGGTTCACGAGTAGTGATTCCGTCCAAGCTGCGCACCAGAGTGTTAGAAGCATTACATGAAGGACACCTGGGAACCGTAAAGATGAAAAGCCTGGCCCACAGTTATATGTGGTGGCCAGGAATCGATAAGCAAATCGAGGACATGGCAAAGAGCTGCCCCGGATGTCAGAAGATGCAGAATGCACCACCACAGGCTGCTCTACATCCATGGGAATGGCCATCATCACCGTGGCAGCGAGTACACATTGATTTTGCAGGAACATTCAAAGACTCAATGTTCTTGATCGCTGTAGATGCGCATTCAAAATGGCCGGAATAGATCAAAATGAAGTCAACTACATCTGAGAAGACCATTTCTGTGCTGAGGACTGTGTTCGCCAGGAATGGTTTAGCACAACAGATATGCACGGACAATGGACGCCAGTTTGTTTCGGATGAATTCCAGACGTTTGTAAAGAGAAATGGAATCAAGCACTTCACATCTGCACCATACCATCCAGCCACGAATGGCTTGGCAGAAAGATTTGTGCAGACATTCAAGAAAGCAATCAAAGCGATGGATAATGAAGATCTACCGATCCAGCACAAAATCGACAAATTCCTCTTTGCATATCGCAATGCCACACACGCCACTACCAACCAGACGCCAGCGATGCTGTTTCCCAAAAGAAACCTGAGATCTCACATGGACCTTCTCAAACCAGATGTGCGACGTGACGTGGAGGACAAACAGTTCAAACATCTCAACGACAAACCAACAAGGAGCTTCAAAGTAGGACAGACAGTTCTCACTCGTGATTATCAGAAGGACAAGTGGAACACCGGAACAATCACTTCACGTGATGGACCACTCATGTATACGGTGGACATGGGAGATGATGTATGGAGACGTCATGTTGACCAAATCCTGGACACTCAGGTACAAAACAGTGTGTCACCTGGCCTGGACTCACCTGAGCAGGAAATAGACAATCCAGTTTTCTCAGCACCACTCACCACAGAGCCGTCTGAAACTGAGAGCTCTAGTGCTGATACCTCACCACCTGAGATGTCTCCACAGCCTGGTTCCCCGCTCTCAAGCGAGCCAGTGAGACGCTACCCAGAGAGGCAGCGTAAACCGCCTCAGAGACTTGATCTGTAGCCTAAAGGCCATGTTGTTGTTGTGTGTTCAGACATATTTTGAAAACATAATGTCATAGTTAATAGACATTTGGTTAAGGATTGATGTAGGCCATACATTTATTTTGGAAACAATTATTGCTATTACTTATGTTTATATAGGCCTACCGTTAAGCTAAAGGGGGAGGATGTGTAATGTATGGAGTAGTAGAGGGACTACTTAACGTTAGGCTACATACGCCCCTCTTGTCCTGCGTGCTTACGTTACGCATGGGTCATATTATGTACTGCCGGGTTGGGGGTACAACGTCATTAAAGCCATGGGTTCAAGCTATCAACATCTCTGTGATTATTGTATTATGTAGTTGTGTAGTTAGACAACATACACGACAGCAATGTTTTCAACTGTGGGGGCACATGGTCAAGTTTAACCATTGGTGGGCCACCAATAGGGCACATACTCTCATTTTTGCCGCTCAAAAGGGCACTTTAGCGCAATTTTTTCAACTGTGGGGGCACATGGTCACGTTTAACCATTAGAGGGGCACCAATAGGGCACATACTCAAATTTTTTCTACTCAAAAGGGCACTTTTGCATGATATTATTTAACCGTGGTGCACATGGTCAAGTTTAGACCATTGGAAGAGCGCCAATAGGGCACACCCTCACATTTTTCGCCACTCAAAAGGGCACTTTAGCGCGTGTGTTTCAACCGTGGGGGCACCAGGGGGGGCGGTAAATCAAAAGGCTGCTACAGTAGGAGTGGAGCCAGCTAACGTTAGCTTTCTGAGGGTAGTACATCAACAGGCTGCTACAGTAGGAGTGGAGCCAGCTAACGTTAGCTGTAGAGGCAGAAACCGACTTGGTGGATTTATATATTATTATATTATTATTATTATATATATATATTATATTATATATTAGGCCATCAGGCTGCTCAACGAACAATAAACACTATACAACAACCATCAATGCACACAGCACACACATCTACACGCACACACTCACTTTAAACAAACAACACACTGCAGCACCCACTCTCCACACTTTAGATCACCTTTTTTTTTTATCAATTTTTTTTATTATTAATTACATGAAACAAGACAACACATTAACCACAATCACAGTACACAGAACTTCACAGGAAAATAACAAAAACAATAATAATACAGAAATAACAATTTATAAATTATTATTTTTTTATTATTGCAAAACAAAATTATTAAAAGTCAGTACTCAACACACAATGCATAATGAAACTAACAATTAAGATGACTAAAATGACATGCAAGCACAGAAACAGAAAGCAAAAAAAATATATAATAGTACTTTACAGTATACAGTGTATATCCAACGAAATTACCAATTATAAATATCTTATACAGGATATACCCCTAATACCTGTTATCTAAAACCCTACACACATATGCTCCAGCTCGAACCCCCCCCTCCCGGACCCCTCTTTGGATAGTACCTCCATTATCCCTCGCTCCTAACCAGACACTACCATTATAAGCTAGCTTTTATTCTCTCCACCACTTCTAACCACATTGACATTTTGGATTCATTGAGACCCAGAATTCTTGCTGTAGATATTTCTTGATAAATCACATCGAGATATTAATGTAACAACATTAATTGTAAATAACAATTTATAAATTATAAAGACAAAAAGAAAAGAAAATAGAGTTCAACCTTTTAAAATGTTAAATTTCAAAATTTCAAAATTTCAAGGTTTCAAGGGGGGCTATCTAATAAATGACCAAATAGTGAAGAAATAGCTAAATAGCTGCCGCCCAATAAAATCCCCAGTTAAATTCAAGACATAACAAAAGACAAGACAGACAAGACATTTCCTCCTCCCCCTCCCATGAGACCGCCGGACTCCCCCGAACAAGCACCCCAACCCCGCTCAGCCGCACACGGCGGTCCTGACCTTCTCAGCTGCTGCGAACCACAGGTCAATCCCAGCCTGCCCTACCCCAATCACCCGCGCCGTGGATATCTCAAGATAAATCACATCCAACAGTGTTAGGGACCAGTTAATCACTGTGAGCTTCTCCGGCTCCTTCCATCTCATTGCTATTAGCTTCTTCGCCACTGTGACGCCCCCTAGGACAACCCTTTTCAGTTGTACGGACACGGGTAGTGTTGTTATATCGTTCAGGAGTAGCGTAACAGCTGTGAATGGGATAGTTAAGCCACACAGATCAGAAAGTTTGTCCGCTATTGACCTCCAGAAGCGGGCCACTGGTGGGCAATCCCAATACATATGCATATAAGTGCCAGTGGCCTTTTGAGAGCACAAAGTGCACCGAGAGTCGGTTATCAGTCCCATAGCAAATAGCTTCCTAGGTGTAAGATAGGTCCTATGAATATAATTAAAATTAATTTGCTGGTGATTGGGGTTGCGGGAAGACAATGCCACATTTGCCCAAACATCATCCCAGTCAAACTCGGGGTCCAACTCCGGGATATCCACACGCCAGATTATATCCAATGATACATTTTTATACGTGGACTGAATTAAGAGCGTATAAAAGTCTGAGACAAACCCTCTGGAGGTCGTCCTGTCCACTATGAGCCTGAGGAAGGGGTGTGGTTGCAAAGCTTGAGCCCACGGCACGCCATGCGCCCTCAGCGCTGACCTTAGTTGAAGGTAAAGAAAGAAGGACTCGCCGGGAAGATCATAAAATTCTCTTAAGTCCTGAAACGCACGGAGGCCGTTCTTATCATAAATATCCTCCAGAGTATGAACTCCCCTCCTCTGCCATTGAGGAATATTAACCGGCTTGTGCCCAACAAGTAATTGCTGGTTATTAAAAATTGGAGAGTCCAGGTGCCATGGGCATTTAACCCCACACGACTTCTGTACATTACGCCACGTTTGGATCACGTGAGTTATGATCGGCCCATACCTCAGCCGGCATTTCGAAATAGAGACAGTGGAGTACACCACATCCTGCAATCTTAGCGGTGAGACCGCCGCCACTTCTAAGGAGCGCCAAGAAACAGCATCTACAGGGTCTAGCCAGCACATCAGATGTCTCAGTGAAAAGGAACAGAAATAAAGCTTAAAATCAGGGATTGCGAGGCCCCCATCTTGTTTCCTACGTTGAGTAGTAGCTCTTTTGATTCTCAGGCGTTTGTTATTCCAGATAAACTTAGATACCATCGATTGTACCTTGCGCCAGTGGTCTATTGGAGGGGGCAGGGGGAGCATTGAGCTAACAAAATGTATCCTAGGCAGGACGTTCATTTTGATTATGGAAGCTCGGGCTTGTAAGGAGTTAGGAAGGGACGACCATCTGTCTAGATCCTGGCGTATTTTATCATAAGTACCCGTGAAGTTGTACTTAGTAGTTTGACTCAGCGTGGGGAATATCTCTATACCTAAGTATTTAAAATGTTCCACTATGGGGATATCAGCTGGTAGTCGTACCGCCTTGGCCAGCTCATTAAGAGGTAGGCAGGCTGATTTGTTCCAGTTAATCTTAAAGCCTGACAATTTACCAAAGTCGTCGATTATTCCCAATAATTTTGTGGCCGACCGGGAAGGGTCATCCATAAAATTCAGTAGGTCATCCGCATAGAGAGCAATTTTGTGTGGTGTATTATTGATCATTATGGGGACGATGTCCTCCGATTGCCTAATAAATTGGGCCAATGGTTCAAGGGAAAGCGTGAATAGTCCTGGGCTCAGAGGACAACCCTGTCTAGAAGATCTGGAGACTGGGAAAAGTGTGGAACAGTTTTTGCCTGTCAGTATCATTGCCGACGGCGAGGCATACAGGACTTTAATCATATGAATAAAATTCTTTCCAAGACCCATGACCTCAAGTACCTTCCACAGGTATGACCATTCTAGTCTGTCAAACGCCTTCATGGCATCCAAAGACAGAACAGTGGACGGAGCTGTATTGTCTTTACTGTTATCGACTACATGCAACAGCCTCCTAAGATTATCTGCAGCCAGGCGCCCTGGGATAAAACCAGTTTGATCGCAGTGTACCAATACGTCATAAATCTCTGCAGGCGGCGGGCCAGCACCTTGGCAAACACTTTTAAATCGGCCCAGAAAAGACTCAAGGGCCTATAGCTACCACAATCATTGGGATCTTTGTCCTTCTTGAGAAGTAAAGAAATCAACGCCATGTTGACATCTCTTGAGAACTCCCCTTGTTCGATAGCGTAATTGATCATATCGAGCATCAATGGACCCAGTTGGTCCCAGAAAGCTAAATACACCTCGGGGTGGAATACCATCCCAGCCTGGTGCCTTACCCCTCTGCATTTCAGCAATCGTCTCCCTTAGTTCCATAAGAGTGAACGGTTTCCCCAGTTCCTTAGCCTCTTCCTCAGAAATGTGGGGTATCTCAAGCCCGCCAATGAACGATTCAAATTTAGAGTCGTCGAGATTAACCTCTGAGCTATATAACTGTGAGTAAAACTCTTTAAAAGTGTCGTTGATCTTTTTCGAATCAGTAGTGATTGTACCCTGTCGCGTCTTGATCGAGGGGATATCCGAGAAATGATCATTCGAGCGTATTTTCATTGCCAATAGATGGCTAGGCCTGGAGCCGTGAAAGTAGTAATTTTGCCTTGTCCTATGTATCAAGAACTCAGACTGTTGTTTAAGTATGGAGTTTATTTCCTTCTTGACTATCTTACGTTGTGTGTTTAGTCGTTCACTATAGTTAGTTTGCAAAGATGCGTATAGGTCTGCATATAATGTTTCCAGTCCTTCTAGTCCTTCTAGTCCGGGATTTACGCAAATTGGAGGCGAAAAGTGTGACATGACCCCTGATAAATCCTTTCAATGCGTTCCATAGGACCCTGGGGTCATCGACCGTGCCAACATTGATCTGCAAGAATTCAGCTAGTTTACTCCTGAACTCAGAACAGAAATCATCGTTCTTTAATAAGGTTGAGTTAAAACGCCACCTGGGAGCTCTCGTGGAGAGCCTGCCAAAGGTTGCCACAAGGAAAATCCCCTTGTGGTCCGAGAGAGCCAGGGGAACCAATGAGACGTCGAAACTATCAAACATATTAGGGGATGCGAATGCATAGTCTATTCGAGAGAAGGTTTTGTGTCTGGCAGACAGGTGAGAGTAATCCTTGAGGGTGGGATTGGATAAGCGCCATAGGTCTGCGAGCCCCGTGTCCTGGGCCCACATCCTAAGGGCCTTAGAGGACCGTTTTTGGTCGCTTGTTTCAGAGGACCCGGACCTATCCATCTCCGCATCCCAGCACGCATTAAAATTGCCACCCACAATGAGAGCGTATCCAGTAAGTTCCAACATATTCTTCGTGATTGTATTATAGAACGCTGAATCAAATGTGTTAGGGGCATACAATTCTATTATTGCCATCTTCCTATGAGAGAACTCAACTTTTGCTTTAGTAATCCTTCCCTCCGTGTCCGACCACACATCCAGGACTTTGATATCAAGGTTACGTCTTGTAACTATGACGACTCCTTTCGTCTTATCATCGGCTGAGGATGAGGAGATAACGTGATATTGTCGATTTGCTAGCCTTGACACATCACCCACCAATAAATGCGTCTCACTAAGAAGAGCAATGTCAATATTTCTTCTCTTCAATAACCACAGGACACTGGCACGCTTGTGTGGGGCGTTAAGACCCCCCGCGTTCCAAATTAAAATATTCAATTTAGCCATGGTCGAGTTTGTCTAAATGCGTAGAGAACATACCAGTGCAGCCAGGTACAGAGGCGCTGATCCAGGCGGGCCCAGACGGTCAATCCCAGGAGTTCAGAGGAGGAACAATTACACACATATAAGACAACAGTACATAAAACACAGAAAAATACAACCCCAGTTACAACCCCCCCTCCTTCTACTCTAAACCCTAACCCACCCGTCCTATTATAAACCCTCCTATACCCACTCTCCAATCCCCTCTCTATGCCCCATCCACTAAGGATGGTCATCCTCCTATCATTTCCCACTGGAGTCATGGATCCAATAAGACGCTCTTCACTCCGACCCCCCTCTAGATAAACCCCTGATTAAACCCCCACTAGTCCAATAAACACAAATTAAAATTAAAATTAAATTCAATAAAGATATCGGTCGAAAACCACCATGAGCCTTGGCCCTAACATGAGACAACTATAATGGAAAAAATAGCCATTATTATATAATAACTCAACATCAACCCTGTAACCATCTACTTCCGAGTCTGCGTATTAATGTCGCAATGTTATAGCATAAATGGATAAAGGAAAATTCAAAACAAAATTAAATTAAAGCATACCAGCAGATAGTCTAAGGCAGGATCGGATCACAGGTAAATTGCGCAAACAGATGTCATTTAAACATCGACAATAAGAAGAAAGGGAAAAAAGGGGGTTATGGTCAAAGTGCACACATGTTACAGCCCCTCTGATCAGACACAACGGCTGGAATGACATAACCTATGTAAGAATAGAATTAAACACCTTCATTAACCCGGGGATAGTAATAAGCTATACCTGACACAACCTGTTATCATATATTGTATATATATATATTCAACCGACCTTCTCCTACTTTAGCCCAAAGCTCAAAACAGCCTGGATATAAAAATAAAAGCATACAAGAAGTTAGTTAAGGACCCGATCACTGTTGAATTGTGCAAACCGATGTCACTTAAACAGCAACAACAACCAAAATACGTAAACATTAATGGGTCTCGAATGCCTCGGCGCAGGCGATAGACGCAGCCCGCTAGCTAGCCCGAGGCTAGCGCGTAAGCTAGTGATGAATCCGGATAGCACGTTAGAATCTGTTATGTACATTGTTCAGCTAGCTCGCTAGCTTTCATAGAGGCGACACACAAGTACGACCATGAGGTCAGCATTAGCAAGTAACAGAAGTCATTGGGAAGCCCCGCTAGTTTGGATGGGCAGTGGACAGTTAGCATGTCTGGGCATGACAGAAAGCATTTGTGAGTAGTCGGCCCTATCAATGTATTCAGGCCCACATCGCCAAGTCACTCAGCCGACGTAGATATCAAGCTACAGTCTCGGCTATCCCCTCGAGATATTCCTTCGCTTTAGCCAACGACCAAAATGAACGCCGCTCATCGTCCTTACCCAGCACAGATAATTTCGCGGGAGCGAATAGCGTAGGCCTCAGGCCTAGTTTCCATAGCCTGGACATGACCACTTTGTATTCGCCTCTCTGTGCTTGAACCTCCGGCGTAAAGTCTTCGAAAATGGCCACTTTGTGATCGCCAAGCCTTAGTTTACCCCTTCTGGCACGGGCCGACCGCATGATGAGTTCCCTCTGCTGAAGCCTGTTCAGCTTGACAATGATGGGCCTTGGCTCTTTGTTCACTCCAGGACTGGTCCTGCCCGCTCTGTAGGCCGACTCACATACGGGAGGGGTGGGGAGGACATCTTTCCCCAGTATTTCCTGCAGCAATTCCGGCATGGTCTCAGAGAGACGGCCTCCCTCGTTGCCCTCCGGTACTCCAACAATCCTGATGTTGTAGCGTCTCTCCCGGGACTGCATTTCCACAATTACCGACTGTAGTTTGGCAACTTCAGCCTGCCTAGCCAGCAGGGAGGTCTCCAGACCCGCCATCCTCTCGCCTTGTAGTGAGACCTCTGTCGTTAGCGTGGCTAGTTCGTTAGCATTAGCCGAGGAGACAACGTGCAGCGACTCCATCTTGTCTTTCAACGGGTCGACCGCCAACCTAATTTCCTCTGATATCTCTCGATGAAGGTTATTACAAAATTCCGCCAGCACTTTTCTTTGTGTTTCAGCGAAGCGTGTCTCAAAGTCTGCATGGAGCTTGGTCATGACCGAGAGCACAGCTTCGCTTATCTCACCGATACCGGGCGACGGCGCAGTCAGGCCCGGTGGCAGTTTGCTGGCTGGGGCGCTCATGGATCTGGTCTCCACCACCGACATCGCAGAAAGTTGAAAAAAGTCAGTAGTTGAAACTCGACGACTCAACAAGCAGACAAAAAACAAATAAAAATTAAATAAAGACTAATAGGGAGAAAAGTATATTTCGCACGGTAGAAGGGAGCTCACGTGAAACACGTCTACTCCATGATCGCCTAGCTCCGCCCTCCTCCACACTTTAGATCACCTAAACACACTTTATATTTATTGATAAAGAATTTGCACTACAACTCGTACACCTTACTGTAAATTGTACCTAAATTGTACCTCATCTCATTTCTGCTTTGCACTATAAAGTATTGTATATAGTACACTGCATAGTATATTGTATATTATATGACAACTCAGTTACTTCTATTCTGCATCGAACATTGTACATATGTCTATACTGAACACTGTGACCTCTTTTTTTACTTCTAATTTACATGCTATACTATTTTATTTCATACTTATCTTGTCTAGCACAGTCTCTGGAGCGTAACAGTAAGAAGCATTTTGTATAAAAGTATTCTGTACTTCTGTATGACAACTATTAAAGAAACTTGAAACCATGCACTGTTTAGACTGTCTTAACCTTTAGACTGTCTTATTTATGTTTGGACACTAGAGGGCTCACCACCCATTACAGCCCACTCCTATAAATAGCTAAGGTGATCACTGCAATCTTGTGCACCTGCCGAGGTTTTACCTTCAAACGCTACTGTTTCACTGTTGGAACTGACCACACGGAGCAATTGACGACTGTTCTGTTTAACGCTTAATTCACTATCATTTACCTTTGGACAACAATAAACCCTGTAAACCGAACCGGCGGCAACTTTGGACATTCAATTCATTCAACATCACAACTTTGGTACAGCGTGAAAAGGCACAATAGCGGGTGCATCGTGGACGACTGTGAGCACACAGGAATGACAGTCGGCCACTACAAAAGTTTGAAGGTCTCCTCATGAAAGAAGGACGTGGGAATACAAAGTTTGAAACTCTCCTCGTGAAAGAAGGACGTGATATGTGAGTATAAAGTTGGATCACCTCCCTCACCAAGGACAAGCAGAGGTAAGAAGATTTTAAATAAAACCTCCATTGATGAAGAACTGGATAACGGATAACGCTGCTGTATTTATGAATGGAACCAACTCAGGACATTGCTACTGTGTGTGCTTCCTTGCGAACGCTGTGGAGCATTCTAGCGTCGGACTAATTAAATTGTGATACTGTGGATAATGGAACGGACTATGCGCCGTATTGATGTGTGGAACCGTCACAATTATTATTGTCTGGACGTGTGGAAACTGGACACTAAATGTAACGCAATGGACTGTCTGATTTAAATTCCGACATATATAGCAGTGGACAATACTATGTTACTACAGAGCATTCATCAGTGGGAAGAAAATAAACACACTTTGAAGGCTCTGACGTCACACCACGTCGCCATACGATTATAACATTTAAAGTTACACTTCGTTATATGTAAAGAATAAAATAAATACAGTAACAATGTCTGAAGCCAAGATGGGAAAGTACGTGCCTCGCCAGCCAAGCAGTCATAGAAGTAGTGTGAGCTCAACAGCCTCATCTATGCTTAAAAGGACTCAAGCTGAAAAAGCTGCCATGATGGCACGTCTTGCCAATTTAAAGAAAGAAAATGACCTTGAAAAACAACAAAAGGATTTGAAGCATGAATTGGAAAACAGACAAGCAGCAATAAATCGTGAATTGGAAAACAGACAAGCAGTAATAAATCGTGAATTGGAAAACAGACAAGCAGCATTAAATACCTTACAAGAGGAGCTTGAGATGAGAACTGTCATTGACGCTGCAGATGCTACATTAAAGGCACTATCAAGTTGTGAGGAAAAGAAGAAGATGTCTGTTGAAGACAAAAGATTTGTGGAAATTATGTCGAACTCTGCTGTGAAAAGTGATGGACATTACCAACTTGCACATACCAGTTATGCCCTACTAAAGTCTGCAGAGGTCAACACAGATGTACTCTCAGCTGAAGCAGTTGACACTGTTCAAAGCAATTTCTATGAAAATGATTGTTTAAAGTCTGTTTCCACAGAAGAAGACTCAGTGACAGAGGAAGTCGCTGTGTCAGACAGTGATGAAGGAGATGAGGACAGCGATGAAGAAGAGGGCAGCGAAGATGAAGATGTGGATGACTATTCGATCTCGCCTCATATTCCCTCCAAGGAGTGGATTGTTCCTCAGACACTTCCTCAGAATGAACCAGATGACAATGGTGATGATGGTGGTGAGGAGGACGGCGTCGATGACGTCGATGATGAAGAAGAGGACGGCGTCGATGACGTCGATGATGAAGAAGAGGACGACAAAGCGATCGTGCCTCATTTTCCCTCCAAGGAGTGGATTTTCCTCAGACAGTTCCTCAGAATGAACTAGACGATGAGGATGATGGGGACGGTGAGGAGGACGGCATCGATGACGTCGATGATGAAGACGAGGAGGAGGACAGTGATAAAGAAGAGGAAGAAGAGGTAGATGAGGTGGACCAGTGGCCAAGCCATACTGCTACAAGCCATAAGACAAGATGTGCTGCCCCTGCTGGTCGAAGCCAGCATGTGCTGCCAACAACCTCTCATACCCAAGCCCCTCAGTCTCACACTGATCTACACCAAACAAGCGGAAGCAGCAACCTAGCATCAGATGATGGAGAAGACAAGGAAGCTGATGATGATGGGGCAGAGGCAGAGGATGAAGATGGAGGAGAGGAAGGAGAGGAGGGGAACCAAAACGCTGGATGGGCGGAAGCCATGGCTAAGATCCTGGGAAAGAAGACCCCAGAGAGTAAACCCTCCATCCTACTGAAGAAAAAACAGCTGGACAAGCTGAAGGAGAAGGAGAAACAGGATCAGCTGGAGAGAAAGAAACAGGTTGTCAATAAGCAGACCTGGGAGATGATGTGTAGAGACAAACCTGACCTGGTCAAAGACAGAGAGATGGAACGAAATCTACAGAGAATTGCTACCAGCTGTTCAACGCTGTGAAGAAACAAGCTTATCAAGTGAAGCCCATGGAAGCCCATGGTGTTACCGGGGCCGGTGATGGCCAAACACTTTTGAATATGCCAGTTTCCAAGAGGAGAAACTACAAAAGACAACGGCGTAAAGGAAACCTGGGGAAGAATGGCTGAGACCTCCCGACCGACTTACAGCAGAAAGTCCTGATGACCCTGATGGAGAGTCACAACCAGTAGACATTGGCTGTATGCCTATCAGAGCTATAGGGCTCTGTTGAACTTTGAATAGACATTGGCTATAAGCCTATCAGAGCTATATGGCTCTGTTTGTTAAAACAAAACAAAAAAACACTTTGAATATTATCATTGAGTTACCTTGACTGTTATTTGAATTACTAATTAATTTGTTCTTCCCATGCACAGGGACAACAAGCGAAAACCAGGACCCAGTCAAGCTTCTTCGTGTTTAGAACTATGATTTGAAATTGATTATTATTGAGGATATTGACATTGATTATGTCGGCTTCTTTGCCTCTTTGCTATATATATATTTTTGTAATTGTGATTTGGTGCACAATTAAGGGGCTGGTGTGTAGAGGCAGAAACCGACTTGGTGGATTTATATATTATTATATTATTATTATTATATATATATATATATATTATATTATATATTAGAACCATGCACTGTTTAGACTGTCTTAACCTTTAGACTGTCTTATTTATGTTTGGACACTAGAGGGCTCACCACCCATTACAGCCCACTCCTATAAATAGCCACGGTGATCACTGCAATCTTGTGCACCTGCCGAGGTTTTACCTTCAAACGCTACTGTTTCACTGTTGGAACTGACCACACGGAGCAATTGACAACTGTTCTGTTTAACCCTTAATTCACTATCATTTACCTTTGGACAACAATAAACCCTGTAAACCAAACCGGCGGCAACTTTGGACATTCAATTCATTCAACATCACAACTTTGGTACAGCGTGAAAAGGCACAATAGCGGGTGCATCGTGGACGACTGTCAGCACACAGAGGAATGACAGTCAGCCACTACATTAGCTTTCTGAGGCTAGTACATCAACAGGCTGCTACAGTAGGAGTAGAGCCAGCTAACGTTAGCTTTCTGAGGCTAGTACATCAACAGGCTGCTACAGTAGGAGTGGAGCCAGCTAACGTTAGCTTTCTGAGGCTAGTACATCAACAGGCTGCTACAGTAGGAGTGGAGCCAGCTAACGTTAGCTTTCTGAGGCTACATCAATAGTTAACATTACATAAGGTTTTAGCGTGACGTGGGCATTCCAGAATGGCGAGGATGCAAAGCATGTTACACGATTGGATCCGTCGCAGAGTTTACATTACACATAGAAACTGCGCGACTCGCGAGAGAAGTTGTCACACAGCCTTCAAACGCAGGGCGGAAGAGCTACTAGTTTGCTTCTAGAATTGAAGGTCCGCTCTGTTCCGTGTCTATTATGAAATGACAATTGCGCGTTGAACTTTTTCCAGTTCGCACATATCTATTATCTATATCTAATTATATCTATTTTTAGGGGCAAATGCAAGTGAAATAGTCGCACTGACTGTGGTTACGTGACGTCATTGCTATTTTAGAGTTGCTCTACCGGTCACAAGGTATAGTCAAAATCCATACCGTAGCGCAAATTCATACGCATAACGGCAGGCTGGCACAGCTGACTATGTCGAGGCCTAGCTTCTTCCACGGGCCGTCTGGCAGTGGAACTGGCTGTAGAGGTGCAAAATAAATCTTGGCCGTCTTGTCATTAGACTGACAAGAGACACATTTGGATATGTCGGCCTGAACCTGAGAGTCCATCTTCAGCCACCAGTAGAGATCCCGCAGATGCTGCTTAGTGCGTACGACCCCCTGGTGGCTCTCATGTGCCAGTGTGAGCAATGTATGGCGTAAGGAGACTGGTGCGATGAGGCGGTTGCCTCTGAGGACGTAATTGTCCTTGACTGACAGTTCCTCTCTGATCTTGAAGTATGCGATCAGATCAGGCCAACCCCTGTTAATCTGATCACGCAGTGCAGTCACTTCAGGGCAGGTAGAGCAAGCAGCCCCAAACTCAGTCACGACAGGGCACTGAGTGTAGCAGAGATGTGTGCGGCTATCTCGGGCTCCACATCCATAGCAGGGTCAGTAGAAGCAGGCAGGGGAAGGCGTGAGAGGCAGTCAGCCGTGTAATTTTGTGATCCGGGTCTGTAGACTATATTGTCGGGCGATGCGCATCCCAGCACTGCCTATGCCCTTTGTTGTGAACAGCGTGGTGAGAGCCCGATGGTCGGTATGGAGAGTAAACCATCGTCCCCACAAGTACGTTCTCCATTTCTCTGTGGCCCACATGCATGTGAGCGCCTCCTTCTCCACAGTTGAATACTTTCGCTCTGTCGGCGAGAGTGTACGAGATGCAAAGGCCACCACTTTCTCAGTGCCATCTGCATGAAATTGAGTGAATACCCCACCCAAACCGTAGTCACTTGCATCAGTGGAGATCACTGTGTGGAGAGTAGGGTCAAACAGAGCTAGAGCTGGGCTGTTTACCAGTAGCTGTTTGACTTGATCAAAATTGTTTTGCGCAGCGTCAGTCCATGTGAAGGTGTCTGTAGCACTCACACACTCACGCATAGGGGCTACGACTGTCGCAAAATTAGGCAGAAACTTTGAGTACCAGGATACCAGTCCTAGAAAGGAATGCAGGGTGACAGCATCGGAGGGAGCAGGAGCTTTCAGAACTGCGTCAGTGTGTTCTTTGACTGGCAGGATACCATCAGCTGAGATGATGTGTCCCAGGTAGCTTGTTGAAGTGACATTTATCCTCATTGAGCATTAGGCCAGCATCATCTAGCTTCCGCCGCACCGTCTTCAGGTTTTGATCGTGGATGGCAGCGGTAGGACCGTAGATGATCAGGTCGTCCAAGTAGCTTTGAACGCCTGGACTGTCCTTGAGAATTGTAGCCATCATTTTCTGGAAGGCAGAGGGCGCCGAAGCCAGACCGTACGGGACCCTGCAGAACCTGAACAGGCCCTTGTGCGTGATAAAGGCGGTAAGGTCCTGGCTCTCCTCATGCAACGGTACTTGGTAGTATGCACTTGCCAGGTCAATCGTGGAGAACACTTTTGTTCCCCGCAGGTTGGAGAGTAGTTCATCCATGTGTGGCAGTGGGTAACAGTCCATAACCACAGCCCTGTTCGGTTCACGGAGGTCCACAAACAAGCAGATTCCACAGTTTTTCTTCTGTGTCACCACGATCGGTGACACCCATGGAGAAGCGTCCACCCTCTCAATGACACCTGCTTCCAGTAGTCGCTGCAGTTCAGTAGAGACAGCGTCCCTGACCGCGAAAGGCAAGCGGGATAACTTCTGGTGCACTGGCTTAACAGTAGGGTAAATTTTTACACTATGCACAAAGCCTTTTGCACAGCCAAATGCCGGGGCAGGAGTAGTGGTAGGAGCTGTGACAGTAGTAGCCATCACAGGGGCAGGTGTAGACGGTGTAGGAGCGGAAGAGGGGAGGACAGTAGTTCCACTAATGCAGAGGTGGAGGGCAGTCAACAGGTCCATTCCCAGCAGGGGAGTTCCTTTAGCCACAACGTAGAATGTAGCAGGGACCGTGACATTGTCTCTCCTCACCTGAGCCTGTAGGCACCCCATGACAGGTATGCTAGCCTTGGTGTACGACACCAGCCGAATAGTAGGTGCAGACAGGGTAGTTTCACTGAAGTATTTCTCATAACAGTGGCATTATGGATACTGCTGAACCTGTGTCCACAACCAGTCTCAATTCTTGAGCCTGGGTAGTAGGTGTGTGTACATGCACATTGCATACATGGAAGAAGGACGTGTGCTGAGTGAGTACAAAGCTGGAAAACTCCTCACGAAAGAAGGATGTGAGTAAAGTATAGGACAACTTTCCTCACGAATGAAAGAGAGGTAAGAAGATTTGAAACCTCTGTGGATTACCTGTTAATGAAGATCTGGATAAAGGATTTGAAGGAGCTGTAACGGCCTACCGTGAAGTGGAATTGTTTGGACTGCTGTATTTATGAATGAAACGTGACTCGCTACTTGTTGCGCTTCCGTGCGAACGCTGTTGAGTATTATAACGTAGACTGACAAATTGATTAATTGTGATGCTGTGGATTACGGAACGTATTTGGACGCCGTAATATTTGGAACCATTGCAATTAATGTTGTCAGTCACTCTCGACGTGTGGAAAAACTAGACAGCGGCAGACTAATTGAATTGCGATACTGTGGAATGGATTATGGAACGGACTATGTGCCGTATTAGAATTAAGTATACCATCGCAATTAATGTCTGGACGTGTGGAAACTAAATGGCGCAATGGACTGATTTAATTCCGATACAGCAGTGGTTCTCTTGGACATTGTAGATGTGTGGCAAAACTAAAACTATACTACATTACTGCATTCATAAACAGGAAGAAACGCAAACCCTCTTTGAAGGCTCTGACGTCACGCTAAGTGAATGCAACATTCAAACTGCAAAGGTTAAATAAAAAGAATAAATAACATGTCTGAAGCCAAGATGAGGCCAACCAGTCATGGAGGTAGTAAAACAGCCTCTATGATTAGATAGGCTAAAGCTGAAAAGGCAAGCTTAATGGTACGCCTTGCCAATTTAAAGAAAAAGCAAGAGCTTGAGAAACAACAAAGAGATTTGAAATATGAAACTGCCCTTGCCAATTTAAAGAAAAAACAAGAGCTTGAGAAACAACAAAGAGATTTGAAATATGAAATTGACGTGCCAATTTAAAGAAACAACAAAGAGATCTGCAATTGGAATTGGAAAAGCGCGCAGCCAAGCAAGCATCATCGATAAGAGTCTTGACTGAGAGGCGCAACATTGAACCGGCCAATGAATATCACAACAATGGTGCTGATGATGTTTTTACTAATCACTGTGTTGATTTCAGCTCCAAGGTGTGCGAGCACAAAATACATAAACCCTCCCTTGAACTTCGCAAGCCATGGTCGGAGTCCAGAGGAAATGACAGCGATCAAGAGGAGGGCAGTGAGGAAGAGGATGACGATTCGATTCCCTTTCATGTTCCCTCCAGGGAGTGGTTGATGAAACATGGCCTGATTGAGGAGGAAGATGAAGGTGAGGATAATAAGGAAGAGGACAATAATGAGGAAGAGGATGACGATTCGATTCCCTTTCATGTTCCCTCCAGGGAGTGGTTGATGAAACATGGCCTGATTGAGGAGGAAGATGATGATGAGGAGGACGAGTCGACCCCCATTTATGTCCCCTCCAGCGAGTGGATGATGAAGAACCACCTGCTGGATCCTTCCCAGAGGGTTCCTCAGAATGAACCAGATGACAATGGTGATGTGGGCGGTGGGGAAGAGGACAGCGTCGATGAAGAAGAGGACGACAAAGCGATCGCGCCTCATGTTCCCTCCAAGGAGTGGATTGTTCCTCAGACACTTCCTCAGAATGAACCAGATGACAATGGTGATGTGGGTGGTGAGGAAGAGGACGGCGTTGATGAGGACGTCGATGATGAAGAAGAGGACAACAAAGCGATCGAGCCTCATGTTCCCTCCAAGGAGTGGATTGTTCCTCAGACAGTTCCTCAGAATGAACTAGACGATGATGATGATGATGATGATGATGATGATGATGATGATGATGATAGTGGTGAGGAGGACGGCGTCGATGATGAAGAAGAGGACGGCGTCGATGATGAAGAAGAGGACGCCGATGACGGAAACAAACTGTCAACATGATGAAGAAGAGGAGGAGGACAGTGAGGAGGAGGACAGTGATGAAGAGGAGGAGGACAGTGATAAAGAAGAGGTAGAAGAGGTGGACCAGTGGCCAAGCCATACTGCTACAAGCTATAAGACAAGATGTGCTGCCCCTGCTGGTCGAAGCCGGCATGTGCTGCCAACAACCTCTCAAACTCAAGCCCCTCAGTCTCACACTGATCTACAAACAAGCAGAAGCAGCAACCTAGCATCAGATGATGGAGAAGACAAGGAAGCTGATGATGGGGCAGAGGCAGAGGATGAAGACGGAGGAGAGGAAGGAGAGGAGGGGAACCAAAATGCTGGATGGGCGGAAGCCATGGCTAAGATCCTGGGAAAGAAGACCCCAGAGAGTAAACCCTCCATCCTACTGAAGAACAAACAGCTGGACAAGCTGAAGGAGAAAAAGAAACAGGTTGACAAGAAGCGGACCTGGGAGATGATGTGTAGAGACAAACCTGACCTGGTCAAAGACAGAGGGATGGAACGAAATCTAGAGAGAATTGCTACCAGGGGGGTGGTGCAGCTGTTCAACGCTGTGAAGAAACAAGCTTATCAAGTGAAGCCCATGGAAGCCCATGGTGTTACCGGGGCCAATGATGGCCAAACACTTTTGAATATGCCAGTTTCCAAGAGGAGAAACTACAAAAGACGACGGCGTAAAGGAAAGCTGGGGAAGAATGGCTGAGACCTCCCGACCGACTTACCGTAGAAAGTCCTGACGACCCTGAGGGAGAGTATCGTAATAAGGAATAAGGATTTTCCCTTAAAATCCTCTATCTAATCTACTCTGCGTTGTGTTCTATATTCACCTTAAAACCTATTACTGATAATAAGACCAACACGGTCTTGTAGGACGGCCCAGGAAGAAGCAGCAATGAGGAGAAGAGAGGTTGCTATTGTTCAGATCCGTTTTTATTTCACAGTCCAAAAGTGAACAAGGATGGTCTGGTTCAATGGAAAAGGAATAGGTGCAATAATATCAATGATTTCAAACACTATGCCGTTTGTCATTAATACTAGACTAATCAAATACAATAAAAAAAATGGTCTTCAATGGAGCCTCGATGGTCGAGCCTCGTCGATCTTGTTGATTTTCTCTGTTGCCTCGGGAGACAAAGAGATCCGGTTTCTCGTTCTTAGCTCAAGCAGTTCCTCTGGCCGTTTTCTCCTGTGCATGGATGGTTTCAAAAAGCGTGTGTCTCTCTTCTATCTACCCTGCCTGCTATTTTAAAGCTTAAACTCCTCCTCTCGAATCCTACGTCAGAGGAGAATGTCTCTACTTCCTGATTGGTTGAAACCTATTGCAGCCATTTTGATTAGGCCCGGTGGTCCATAGGACTACCTTGGAGAGGCCGGCTTTAATATCTCTAAGAGGATATGTTATATTTCACTTAGTTAACGTTTTATACTCCAGTATCTATTTTTACTGTCTAACAGTTTAAGAATTAGTAATGACTATACTTGATCGTGAATGTTATCTTTTTCCTGTTTTTGTTTGGAGCTATAAAACTATATTTAGTCATATTGGTGGTTTTAACCAAGAATATTGGAAACCTATAATTAGTTGAATATAGTTTTCTCCAGATGATTGTCTATTTTAAGACAATACTGTTGCATTTATTAATTCTATAACCTTATGTTGGATGTTAGCTTAGTTTTCTGATGACATTACACATTAACCGTATTTACTGGCAGAATTTAGACTTTACAACAGTAGAGAATAGTCTAATTGCTTTCTTTAGCATATGTATTCTTTTCTTTGTGGGCATCTATAGTATTTTACTGTTTAGCAACTCTAAATGGTCCTATGAAGTTAAATAAAAGGGTTTTTAGTGATGGTTACCTAATTTTGGACAAAATAGCAATTTGGGGTCAGAGATCACCAGTCTGTCTGCTAATTAGGTCAACTCGTATCCTGTGGCCCAAACTGGTTTGAGGGAGATTGCTAATCAATGCCTGGGTGCCACCTCCTGCCATCTTTTGTCCCCGTCTGCTTTGTCAATAGCGCCAGCCTTTGAAATGTTAAAGTCAGCCTGCTAGACACTCACAACCTATTGTTTTACCTGTTCCCCCCCCCGTGGGGGAAAAGAGCAGCTGTAGTTAACTTTAAGACAGGAAGGAACCCGGACCATCAACAAATCAATCTTAACTATATTCACAGGACATACTTGACTCCTATAAGACTGAAAAAAATGGGTCTTATACAAGACTGCAAATGCTCCTTATGTACAAATGTGGACGAGGGGACATTTATGCACACATGTACTGGGACTGCCCACCAGTTAAGATATTCTGGAAAGAGGTGACCCAGCAATTATCAAATCTCTTAACTTGGAATATACCTGTACACCCCTCTGTATTACTGCTGAATAATGTTTTTGAGTGTGCAGTACATCCACAGCTAAAGAGATTGGTTTTATCGGGTATCACAGTGGCTAAAAAGCTGATAGCATCACGATGGTTCCAACCGGAAAAAATTTGCCGAAAGGTCTGGATTATTACATATCTCGATGTGATCTATCAAGGAATATCTACAGCAAGAATTCTGGGTCTCAATGAATCCAAAATGACATTGTGGTTAGAAGTGGTGGAGAAAATAAAAGCTAGCATATAATGGTAATGTCTGGTTAGGAGCGAGGGAAAATGGATGGATTATCCAATGGGGGGTCCGGGAGGGGGGGGTACGAGCTAGAGCATATGTGTGTAGGTTTTTAGATAACAGGTATTAAGGGTATATCCTATATAAGACAATTAACTAAAATGTGATTTCATTGGATGTGCACTGTCAACTAATGCTTGTATATCTTATCGTGTGTTGTCATGTTTGTTTATGTGTTTGTTTAAAAAAATAATTAAAAAATAAAATACAAAAAAAAGACGGGAATGCAAATCCATTCTGACTCAGGGCCTCCTTTTAGCCGACAGACCACCTAGTATTGAATGTTTTCAGAGACAGAGAGGGTAGTTTGGCAGAGTATTTTAATTGCCTTAATCTTAAACAATATTACCTTACTTTTGGGCTATTTTAGAAAGCCTATGTATCCTACTGATCTCTTTTCTAGTTTTGCCAATATATGATTACTTCTAAAACCCATGTATCTTAACTAACTGTTGGGGAGAAAATAGAAACTATCTAAGGTGTGTGGTGCACTGGTCCTTTACAGAGTTCACCTCTCCTCGCCACCTTTGACCTTCTGGGAATCACGACTCCACAACATTCCATATTTCATAACAGTTTGAGCAGGGAATTATACCACAGTCCCCTGTTGGGGATTTCTACATCCCCATATGCCTCTTATTAACTTCTCAATCAAACTGGTCGTACACCGTACAGATACCATAACCTCTTAACCTTAGCAAAATCACCTAAAAACCAAAACATTTAAAAACCTCTTAAAAAACAGTTCATTTTTGTACAATACCAAATCATCATTCATTCATATCCCCCCACCCTCGTTATTCACTTTCACACACATTTATCAGTTATTGAAAGTTGACATCCAATCTAGGTCCGTTTCTCTATACAAAGAGGACATCGTTCCATTTATCAGCTTTTTTGTTTATTTTACTATACTTATTGTGTAATTAGCCAAACATGTCTATTTGTGTGTCTGACTCTGAAAGAAAAATAATTATTGCATCGCACAAAAAGATTAAACATTTCTTTTTTTTAAAAACTTTGGCCATTTCCCTGGCTCTTTTATACGTTTATCGCATTTATACTTGGTCAAGTTCGACCAACAGAAGCAGGCTGAAAGGGTTCAGATGGGGTGGAAGACACTCTGGGAAAGGCACGGCTGCAGTCCGGGATTCGAACTCGCTCAGCCCCAGATCCGTGACGAGCACGGTTGTCCACGGCGCTGAAATAGCACTCGCGGTACGTGGTGAGCTACTGGAGCTCCCCCGAGATTAAACATTTCTAAGAAAAGAGGGAGCTTAAAAATCAAGAAATATATACACTTTTCTCCCTCCAGGATCGCTGAGATCCCAATTAGCATTAGCTTTCATCCTGCCAGTTATCCCTCATCAAACCTCCTGAGGTTTCTTGATAACTCATTGTGGTCGAGGACATTCTTCTGGATCTGTGCTAATCACTGCTCATTCCGGTTGTGGGCAGTCTTGGTACTGCTCCAGTCTCCACAGAAGGAAAATAATTTTCCCTCTGTCCTGTTATCGCTTTTTTGGATTTGTTATGTACACCAGACAATTTGATTGGAATATCACATTTACGCTCAGATACATCTCTACTGTTCTGCATTGACAATACATTCTTCTCCAAATTAGTTATCTATATATTGCATGGCTCCTTACTGTTAATATTCAAAAAAAATTCACATGGCTCTCATTACTTTGTGCTGTACTCTATTACTAGACCAATGTCTTAAGATGAGTGTGGAATATCATCATTTACACAATCATACCTCCGTTTCCAGACAGTTTCCTCGGCTCGGACAGCCAGCTCTGACCAGACCCATCCTCCAACAGATCCTACACGCACGGCAACAAACCACAGTCACCTTTAAACACACATCTTTCACACGCTCTGCCAGCCTCTAACAAGCCATCACAGAGTCCCCCATAAGCCAATTATCAATTGCACATGTCCACACCTTACACAAAAACGATTTGGCCAATTGTGACCAAAATCTACAGAGCTTATCTATATACAGAGAACCATGTTTTTCCAACACTTACCACCAATCGCGACACAACCTCCCAGATTCTAAATCTGGATTCTTAATGAGCGGAGAACAAATTCATGAACCAGCTCTAGTCCATTCATCTGGTTCCCAGTCCATTATATAGACATTTCCTACCAGTCCTGCTGTGTCGCCACCATCCTCCTACCCTGACCGGTGAGAGATCACTCCAAGCCCGTCAGGTCCTAAGAAAAAAATTGAGAAAAGAAACAAAAAACAAAGAAAAAAACGCCAAAACAACAAACGAAAACAATAAACGAAAAATGTGAGTGTCCTAGCAACACCCCCATCAAACAGAATCAACCTATCATCTAGAGGCATAAATACCCCCGTAAACACTAAGAAAGAGAAAGAAAAAAATTAAAAGAAGAAATAAAATACTCAGTACATTCTCTCATTTTTTTTTTTTTTTTTTTTTCTAAGTCTGCAATCCACCCTTTGACCAATCCAATTATTGATCAAGCATGGATAATCACTACTGGTCACTAGCTGAAGTAGTACCATATCATTACTCTGTCTAATAAAATGTTCCAAAAATCTGTTCAACTACCATTTTGTTGTTAGTATGATTAGCCATGCGGATGCCAGTTACACCATATTTCACTTGCCTCCGTTAGTCACACATCCATTTTAGTAACTTGCACACATAATCTAACCCTCTAACCTATCTATATATCTTCTGTTCTATTTTTATTCTAATCAGTAGCATTTTTATGTAATTTATTATTATTTCTAATACCTATCTATATTTTTCTATTCTGCCGTGGCCTCTGCAGACATGACCTTTGATAATGACCTATCATTCCACAGGTCCAGCAAGCCTGTCCCTGTTCCCTCGGTTGTGGGGCCCGGCCCCCCGCCTGTAATCGGATGGCCCTGGGTTTGTCGGCCCCAGAGTCTGTCCTTGCTCACTGCCATTACCTCCATGGCTTTTTCCTCTGACAGTCCATCTTTGGGCTCGCCCCCCCTTGCCACAGGATCTGGCCATGTGACCAAATTCACCACAAATCCAGCAATCTGTCGGCTGGTTCCCCATAGCACCCGACAGATTCCCACCTCTTTGGTCTTTTCTTGGCATGTCCTGCTGCATGGGAGAGAAAGACACATACCTGTCCCTTTCAGCCGCTGTCCTTTGAGCCTGTTGTTGGGAGGGGCCTGGAAACTCACCCCTCCGGCGGTTCTCATCACCCTGTTGCGGCCCAGTTCCCTGTCCGGGCAACGGAGCACAGGGCATTCCTTGATCACGGTGGCCTAGTTCTGACGCCCGAGACATGACATCACAAACCGTACCACTTAGCAGTACATTCTTTCTAGCCAGTTCTTGCTCCAGTCTCTGCGTCTCGTGCGCGGCTTGACCAATCGCCCGCTGTGTCTTCATCAGGTCTCGATGAACTGCCTCATGTCGTTCGAACGCTTCTATAAACGCTCTCCTTTGCTTGTAGGTCTGCCCCCCTTCCTCCATCTCGGCGCAGACGGTCTGACTTCCCATCTCTGGGCCCCGCCTCTCATTTTTGCTCTGGTGCTGGGGGGGTTCTGGACAAGGGGAACTTGTGGGCTGTGGACACTGTTCTTGATACCGACCCTGGTTTTGCCCGTATCTGGTTCTTCTTCTGTTAAGGTTATTGGCATTGTCCCACTATTGGCCTGACTATTGTTGGCCATTTCTATATTGCTTCTATTTGTTATACTACGGGTTATTTAAACAGACTGATTGTCAACCCTTGGTTTTGTTATCTTATTTTCGCTTCTAATTGCTCCTATCAAAGTTGGTGAATTTGCTTCTATATTTAACATTCACCCTCACTCTCACTCACTCATATTATTACCGTTTGGAAAAACAAGTTTCTCTGTGTTTCAAACTATTTTTACCTTACCTGAGTTAAAATTCACTCACACTGTCAAATATTTACTGGTGCAGACAGGAATCGATAAGTCGCTTATCATACTATACCCCAGACTTCAATAGTCCATTTTTCCCAGTTGGAGTTGGAATCGTCAGAGCTGCCTCTGTCTGCCCCCGAGCAACTGTGGAGAAAGAAAGACAAAAACACTTAAATTCCAGTTATATTCGCTTTTCATTCCATTATTTATCTTAAGCATGGAAATGTTGCGCGTCTCTATACTAATACATTTGAGAAATTAAGTGCAATTTATTTGAACATAACGACACAGCCTTAGCTGCGTTTTGTCCTTTGTCCAATCCGGAAAACTGGATCTTCCAATCATTTTGTCGTGTATCCTCTCACACGACTCTGAGGAATACCAATTTTGCATCAACCTCTCCCGTCTGTTCCTGGTACGTTGATGGTCCTTTCCTTTGAACAATGAGAATTATTTCCACAGCCTATCATTTCTAAACATTTGTGCTGGATATGGTAATTTTTTTTTTAAAGCAAACGTTTTTATTGGTGAAGCAATTTTGTACAATAACAAAGTCAGAATTATTCATTCACCTTTTTTTTTTGTATAATCTACCCCACCCATCCCACCCCCAAACCCACCCATTCCACCCCCAAACCCACCCCAACAGGTAGGGTTACATACATGTCATGCAACAAGAGAAAAGGTTAAATTACAGACAATAATAACAATTGCTACTTACAATGATACAATTAAATTAAAATAAATAATACAAAATACAAAAATAACAAAGACAAATTAAATAATATAATAAAAAAAAAAAAAAAAAAAAAAAATAATAATAATAATAATAATAATAATAATAATAATAATAATAATAATAATAATAATAATAATAATAATAATAATAATAATAATAATAATAATAATAATAATAATAAACAAACGGAAAAATCTGAGTCAGGTATGGTACATTAATCAATTATCGAGTATCTACATATTTATCTGGTGGTATTACATAGTACTGTTGGGCCTGGTTAGATGGGAGGATAACTCAAAGAAGGAAGACACTCAGTCAGTCAGGAGGGAGAACAGCTAGGCTGTTAAAGTAAGAAATGAACGGCTGCCACTTCTTAAAGAATTTTTCGTTAACTCCTCTAAGTGCATACTTAATCTTCTCTAGTTTTAGAAACGAGACCATATCTTTTAGCCAGGCGGAGAAGGGGGGAGGTGTAGACAGTTTCCAGGCTAGGAGTATTCTCCGTCTGGCCAAGAGCGTGGCAAAAGCCAACATGTCAGTATCGTTTGGCTTAATAGGGAGAGGCTCAGCCGGTACGCCGAAAATGGCCAACAGTGGACAGGGCTGTATTGTGGTATCTAGTACTATCGAGAGCACATTGAATATCGAGGACCATAATGGTCTAAGCCCCGGGCAGGACCAAAACATGTGAGAGAGATCAGCTTGTGGGCTATTACAGCGGTCACAATTGGGATTGGAGTCTGGGTAGATTTCAGCTAGTCTTGCTTTGCTGTAGTGTATTCTGTGTACCACCTTTAGTTGTATTAGGCTGAGTCTGGCACAAGTAGAGGAGGAATTCACCCTATCCAGTGCTCCCCCCACCACCCCTCTGTCAGTTCCACCCCCAGCTCCTCCTCCCACCTGGATTTCGTCTTAGCGCTTTTGTCTTTGGTCAAGCACATAGTATTTTGATAAATTTCAGATATAAGCCCTTTTTGGTTTGGTGGTAGACCCAAGAGTCTCTCCCAGTTTGATCATTGAGGGGGGCTAGGAAATGAGTCAAATTGTGAACGTACAAAATGACGTATCTGAAGATAACGAAATAAATCGGAGCGTGGAAGACCAAATTGGAGACACAAGGAGCTAAAACTGGAGAAAGTGTCACCGTCATATAGATCCTTGAAACTATTAATTCCGAGTCTGTTCCAGCGTGTAAAAGACGAGTCCAGAGTGGAGGGAACAAACAGGTGGTTATTACTAATAGGCCCCAAGATTGATGCTGAACAGAGTTTAAAGTGGCGACGAAACTGTATCCAAATCTTTAAAGTGGACAGAACAACAGGGTTTGAGGAGTGCCGGGAAGGAGAGAGAGAGAAAGAAGAGTAGACCAGAGCTGCCAGGGAGGATGAACGGCACGATTGCGCTTCTAAGCTACACCAGTCCGTTTCTGGGGCTTTCAACCAAAGAATAATTTTATGGATGTTGACAGACCAGTAATAGTGCATGAAATTAGGGAGCGCATTTCCACCTGACCCCCTAGGTCCTTGTAGGATGGTTTTGCCTATTGTAGGGATCTTTCCCCCCCAGATAAAGGCAGATATTGCTTGATCTATTGTGAGAAAAAAGGATTTGGGTAGAAATAGAGGGAGATATTGAAAGACATACAGGAATTTGGGCAGGATATTCATTTTAACACATTGTACTTTACCGGAGAGTGAGAGGGGCAGGCTGCTCCAACGTTGAAAGTCAGCTTTCATGTTAGTGATTAATGGGGGGAAGTTAGCTTCAAAAATAGAGTTTAAGGTGTGGGTGATCTTTATGCCCAGATATTTAAAGCCTGATTGTGACAGACGAAAGGGAATTGAAGATTGTGTCATTTGTAAGGCTGAGTTGTTAATGAGAAAACATCCACTTTTATGAAAATGTTGCTTATAGCCTGAGAAAGAGCCAAACTGTCTTAACATAGATTTTATGTGAGGGATGGAGGTAATAGGATGCGTCAAATAGAGCAGACGGTCGTCAGCGTAAAGGGAGACCCTGTGTTCGACTCCGTGACGGGTGATACCACGGAAGTGGGGCGAGGACTTGAGTGCTATGGATAGAGGTTCAGCGGCGACGGCAAACAATAACGGAGACAAAGGACAACCCTGGCGTGTCCCTCTGGAAAGTGGGAAATAAGGGGAGTTTATAGAGTTGGTAGTGACACAGGCCAAGGGGGTGGAGTAGAGTAGCCGGACCCATGAAATAAATATGTCCCCGAACCCAAATTTCTGCAGAGTCGTGAACAAGTATTCCCACTCCACGCGGTCAAAGGCCTTCTCCGCGTCCAGAGATATAATTACCTCAGGAGGGAGAGAAGGACCTGAAGTGTGTATAATATTCAGGAGTCTGCGAATGTTAGAAAAGGAGTGGCGACCCTTAATGAAGCCAGTCTGGTCCTCAGAAATAATCAGAGGTAAGATGTTTGGCAATGACCTTTCCATCGTTGTTAATCAGCGAAATTGGGCAATACGATCCACAGTCTGTGGGGTCTTTGTCCTTTTTAAGTAGGAGGGAAATGGTTGCTTGGGTGAGTGTATGTGGCAGTGTCCCATTTTTCAGGGACTCGTTAAACATTTCCATCAGAAGCGGGGCGAGTTTGTCACAAAACCTTTTATAAAAACCTGCCTCATAGCCATCTGGGCCCGGTGCCTTGCCACTCTGCATAGCATTGATAGCCTCCTTGATCTCCTCAATGTTCAATGGTCTGTCTAAATCCTTAGCCAGCTCTGGGTTTATAGACGGGAATTCTAGGTCATTTAAAAAAGTATCCATAGATATTCTGTCGGGAGGGGGTTCGGATGTGTAGAGAGTGGAGTAAAACACTTCAAAGGCCTTGTTAATGTCTTGGGGTTTCGAGACCATGTTATTAGAGCGATCCCTTATCTGTGAGATCAGCCTGGAGGCTGCTCTGCGCTTGAGCTGATGTGCAAGCAGCCGACTGTTCTTGTCTCCATATTCATACGACAGGCCGTGGGAGTGGAGCAGCAGACCGTCAGCTTTCTTTGTGGATAATAGATCGAATTCAGACTGCAAATCCAGCTTCTTTTTATACAATTCAGGTGAAGGGTCTGCGGCGTACTCACCATCAAGCTGGAGAATAGAATATGTAAGGTCCTTCAACCGCTTTCTCTGGGTTTTGTTCGCATGGGCTACATGGGAAATAATTTCACCACGCAGAACCACTTTTAAAGTCTCCCACAACAATGAGTGAGATATTGAATCCGATCTATTGGTGAGTAAGAAGTCATCAATTGACTTTGAAATTTTGTCGCAAAACCCCTTGTCGGAAAGTAGCAAGGTATCGAATCTCCAGGGAGGGCGATCTTTTCTATTCAGAGTAAACGAGATGTCCATTTGTATAGGCGCATGGTCTGAAATTACAATGGCTAAATAGTCAACTGAGCGGACAGAGTCTAACAGGGTTTTATCAATAAAAAAATAATCTATCCTGGTATAAGAGTGGTGTACATGTGAAAAAAAAGAAAATGCTTTTAATAGTGGGTTAGCAGATCTCCATGGGTCCACACATCCATTTTCCCTCATAAAGGCTGATAAGGACCTGGACATTTTAGAGAGTGTTGAGGGTCTTATGCCCGCTCTTAACTGTGAGATATTTTGCAACTTATAAGTTCCTTGCAAGCCACACTGTGCGACACGAATTGAATAATCTTGGGTACGACCATCAATCTGATGCATGTACACTGTGCAATGAGAATCGTAGGCTACGACGCAGACTACGTAGCGTCATAATAAAGCGTAGCATCATCATAAAGCGTTATCCTGTGCGTCATCAGTGTGCGTCAACCTGACGAGTTGTAAACAAGACGGTCGTGATACGAAGAAGAGAAGACTGTGAACATGCCAATGTCCAGGAAGCGAACACTTGCCATAGTGGCTTTTATGTGCCTAGAGAGGCCGGCTATATTTAAAAAAAAGAGAAAGAGAACAAAGTCGTGGCTAGGGAAAAGAGGCCAACTGGGAATGCCAGTCCTGCAAATGGAACTTGAGGTAAGTAACGTTATTAACGTCAACATGCTAACGCTACATGTGTCGTAGCCTCCTAATGAATGTTGAGCTTGTTATCACTGCTAGCTTGTGTTGTTCTCAATGCACTCATTAAAGTCTGCCTGTTGTACTTCTAGATAGATGATCGAAGTGGATTCAGAAGTCTACTCCGCATGGATGTGGAACAGTTCGATCATCTGCTACAGCTGGTGGCTCCTTATATCTCCAAAGCAGACACCCAGATGAGGAGAGCAATCACTGCCAGAGAGAGACTGTCCATCACACTGCGATACTTAGCCAGACCAGGCTGCAGAAACAAATGAGTGGGGGGGCATAAAATGTTCTCGGGGGGGCAATGATTTTTCAACATAACAGGTTCCCTTTCATCTGTTTCACCTGGGACAGCGGCGCTGTGGCTTGCTTGGTGCTGCCCACAGTGCTGAACTAAACAGCAGGGAGGCAACTGAAAAATCTAATTTCTCTCTCTTAAGAACATTCACTTATACAAAAACAGACTGAACGGATATATATCTTTGGAGGGTCTCCATTTATTCAACACTTTTGAATTCACAGACAAACTGAACTGAACTGACAAAAATAAGGTGCATAAAAAAGCAAACAAAATTTCTCCACAGACTACTCACCCATTATTAGTAGAGCAGAGCGGCAGTTAAAACACGGTCCCTCCACTCATTCCTGAACCTTTTTGTTAAGTCCTTCTCAAACTAAACACCTACTGTATGTGCTGCTGAGACTAAACACCTACTTAGACTAGGCAGAATTTCAGAAAATGTGCTTGTATAAAGTGCTGAAGGCATTTCGTGTTTATTTTTGGTACAGAACATTTCTAGGGGTATTAAGGGGTGCTGAATCCAAATTTGCTGTATACCAAGCTCAAAAATGTCAAATAAGGCCTCAAAATTGAGAAATCCAACATGGCCGCCAGCACCAGGCCCTCTCTCCACAAAAACAGGTGCTAAACCCACAGTTTTTATTCTACTGACATGCAACTTTGCACAGAACATCTGCACCTATGGAGGAAGAGAGTAGGAATATAGCTGGGGTGCAACCATGAGTAACAGGGTGTTTTTGACTGTCTAACTGTAATCTTTGTATAGGTGAGGATAAAAAAATGACATTTATTCAGTGTTTGCAGGAATACGACAGCAATTTGGTAATAACTGTACAGTGTTGGACACCAACATTAGAATCCCCCAAGTCTTAGCTTTCTTCAGGCACCAAGTTTATGCAAGTAGCTCTTATAGATCTGGATATATAAGCATTTTAATGTAAGCATGCTGTTTTAGGCGAATTTTCTAAAAATAAATGGTGGGGCTTAATGAGTTAAGTGTGACTACACAAGGTACAAACCTGAATTAAATGTGCTTTTGTAAGTTTTCTTACATACATCAACAAGGACGTAGTCACACCGGAGATTCAAGAATCCATACTTGGCGCAGAACACCTTGGACAGGCACAACTGAACATGTTTGTGGACAAACGTTTGTGTGAACCTCCAGATAGTGACCAGCACCTGAACCTGAAATCACCCATTCGAAAGAACAAAGCCAAGACATTTGCCTCTTTGTATGAAGTTGTGCAACTTTCCAAGAACAAGCAAAACACCATCAAAGTGGACAGGCAGATTCTACAAAGGCTCATCACAGCTTACAGAGCAGGTCGTAAGGTAGACCTTGACAATATCCTCCAGCATGAGCTCATGCCCATCACGCCATCTCTGGCCACAACTAACGGGAGTCTACATTCCACCAACAAGTCTGTGTTAGCAAATTTACTGACGAAACAAGTTAAAACCCCTGCAGATCTTACCCTTCAGGGACCCAGCTGCCTGGTCATTGATGGCCAAGCTCTGGTAATGGCACTCGGAAAGCCACCTGACACTACAACATTTGGTGACTATGCCAACAAGTTCACTGACACCGTGTTGAAGATGGGAGCAAAATACCAGAGGGTAGATGTCGTCTTTGACAGATACCATGACCAATCCATCAAAACAGGCACAAGGGTGAAACGCAAACAGCGCCACAGACCAGTACGTTGTGAAATCAAAAACAAGTCTGTTCCACTTCCTGCCGATTGGTCGAGCTTCATGGCCCTTGAAGACAACAAATCAGATATCGCTCAACTACTCTCAAACCACCTGATAGAACACAGCCCGGATGATGAACCTGTAGTTGTAGTATGAGAGAGGTTTGCTGAAGCGACAACTGTCAAGTCAACATATCCAGATCTTGAAGTCTCCTCTCTTAGTGCTGACCATGAGGAAGCTGATACACGTCTGATTTTCTCATCCAGGCTCCAGTGGAAACAATCGTCGTGTCAGCGCGTGACACAGATGTGCTGCTTCTACTCTTGGCTCACTATGACAGAATCCGATGTACGCATCTCTACATGAAAGCTGGATCTCTACATCTCTACATCCACCTGCAAGACTGTATACTCTAGACTGTTTGTCGTTAACAGAATTGTGAACATAATGCCTATAACAGAGAGAAAAAAAGGAATGAAGGAACAGAATAAATCACTGTAAGGACAATTGTATCATGTGTTCGAATATACTTGTACGGGAGCTGGCTATAATCTTTTAATTATCTTCTACTCTATTCTATTCAGGAAGAGTCACATGGCATGTATCGAAGCATGCAACTGTAAGAAAGTCAACACCTGCCGGAACACTGAGGAAGAGTGTGAATAAGCTGTCACTGTAAGGATTACTGTAACAAGTATTCAAACGTACAGAGGAAGATTCCGGTAAAAAGCGGGAAGGTGGAATAGCTTTCATGTTGAACAACAATTGGTGTGATCCAGGCAACGTGAAAGAGCTTTCAAACCACTGCTCCCCAAACCTGGAGTATATATCCATCAAGTGCCGGCCATTCTTTCTCCCGAGAGAATTAACGTTCTGTCATTCTGATCGGAGTGTATATTCCACCACAAGCAAACACAGGCGACGCACTCTCCAAGCTCCACAACGAGGTAAACAAGCTCCAAGCAGCTAACGTTGACGCTGCTATTGTGGTTGTGGGTGATTTCAATAGCGCTAATCTGAGAAAAGTGCTGCCAAAATTCTACCAGCATGTGACTTCTTCTACCAGAGGCGGGAATATTTTAGACCATTGCTACTCGCAATTTAAGAGCGGTTAAAAATCACATGCTGCCAGTCCTTCCGGCAAGTCAGATCACGACGCCATCTTTCTTGTACCGCAGTATAAACAAAGTCTCAAGCACATTCCTGTAGTATCGCGAGAGGTGAAGCGCTGGACGGTGGCTTCGGAGGAGACGCTCCAAGCTGCACTAGAATGTACAGACTGGGGGGTGTTCCGCGATAACACAGATAATATTAATGACTACACGGAAACAGTGCTGGACTTTGTTTGTACTTTGGTAGAAGAAACAATCCCCTCTACCACAATTAGAGTTTACCCAAACCAAAAGCCCTGGGTAGACAAATCCGTCCGTGAAGCTCTGAAGGCGCGCACCTCAGCATACAACGCCAGGCTTGTGACAACATGGCAACAACAACATGGCAACATGAATGACCACAAGGTGGTGAGATACAATGTTAGGAGGAAAGTAATAGAAGCAAAAAGGCGCTACAGGGATTCAATTGAACTTCAATATGAACAGGCTGACTCTAGAGCTATGTGGCAGGGCCTCAGAACGATGACAGATTACAAAGGCACCTCCCTCAAACTGAACAGTGACATCCAACTGGCAAATGATCTCAATACCTTCTATGCGAGGTTTGAGGCTGGGAATAACAGCACCAGCCTACAAACCACTGCAATGGAGGAGGGGGGCACTGCTGATGGAGACTCAGTGTTCAGGATAACAGAACATGAGGTGAGGAGGACGTTTAAGAAAGTGAATATCAGGAAGGCAGCAGGTCCGGACGGTATCCCCGGCCGCATCCTAAAAGTCTGTGCTGACCAACTGGCCCCGGTATTCACTGACATATTTAACCTGTACTTAGAACAGGCTGTCATCCCCACCTGTCTGAAGAAGTCCACCATTATCCCTGTACCCAAAAAATCCAAGCCAGCTTGCCTCAACGACTACCGCCCTGTAGCTCTCACCTCCATAGCCATGAAGTGCTTTGAGAAGCTAGTGAAGGGCTACATCTGTTCCTCCCTCCCCATCAACCTGGACCCCCTGCAATTTGCATACCGCCCCAACAGGTCCACGGAGGACGCCATAGCCCATGTGCTGCACACAGCAGCATCACACCTGGACAAGAGGCAGGGGAACTATGTGAGAATGCTATTCATCGACTACAGCTCAGCATTCAATACCATAGTCCCCTCCAAACTCATAGCCAAGCTCAGGGACCTGGGCTTGAACTATGACCTCTGCCAGTGGGTCTTGGACTTCCTGACGGGCAGACCCCAGGTGGTGAGAGCAGGCAACTGCACCTCCTCATCCAGCACTCTCAACATAGGGGCCCCCCAGGGCTGTGTCCTGAGTCCCCTCCTCCACTCCCTGTACACACATGACTGTGTGGCACAGCGGAACAACAACACAATCATCAAATTTGCCCACGACACAGTAGTGGTGGGCCTGATCTCTGCAAACGATGAGAGGGCCTACCTGGAAGAGGTTAAGGTTCTAGCGGGAAGGTGTCAAGAGAACAGCCTCTCCCTGAACATCAGCAAAACAAAGGAGATGATTGTGGACTTTAGGAGGTCGGGGTCAGGGACTACAGCCCCCTCAGCATCGACGGGGCACCGGTTGAGAGAGTGAACAGTTTTAAGTACCTCGGAGTCCACATATCCGAGGACTTGACATGGACCACACACATTGACAGTGTTATCAAGAAGGCACGACAACGCCTCTACTTCCTTAGGCGCTTAAGGAAGTTCAACGTGAGTCAGAAGATCCTCAAGAACTTCTACTCATGCACAATAGAGAGCATCCTGACTGGCAATATCACCTCCTGGTTTGGGAATAGCACTGCACAAGACCGCAGCAGACTACAGAGAGTGGCCCGTTCAGCCGAACGCACAATTGAAGGTGGGCTTCCCACTCTCCAAGACATTTACAACAAGCGGTGCATGGGCAAGGCTAAGAGAATAATCAAAGACTCCAGCCACTCAAACAACTGCCTCTTTGAACTGCTGCGATCAGGCAAGCGATACCGGAGTCTCCATGGCAAGCACAGAGAGACTCAGAAGGTGCTTCTATCCCCAGGCCATCAGGATGCTCAATGAATGAACAATGAACAATAAGCAAACCATCAACACACCCACAGCGCACATACACTCACTTAAATAAACAACACACTGTATCAATCACCCACTTTACCACTTTAGACACAATTTACACTTTATATTTATATTTATATTATTGGTAAGGAAATTGCACATCATTCTCATTCCTTATTGCACCTCACCACTACAAGGTGGCACCACAAGCTAAGCTATACCTCACCATTTTTGTACCAGCTGTACATACTGTATATATAGAAACACTGAACAATTTTGTTGTTTACACTTGTTTACGTACTTGACTTCTTGACTTTCTATTTTATACTTATTATACTTATTTTATACTATCTTGTTATTATCTAGCACACTCTCAGGAGCAACACAGAAAGAAACATTTCATGCAAAGTATTCTGTATTCTGTATGATAACTAATAAAGAAACTTGAACCTTCACTTATATTGATATAGTAAAATAATATTTTTATTTTATTATATTATAATCTATTCTGGAAAAGTGGCATTGGATGAATCATGCAACTGCAAGACACCTGCGACACATGCCTGAATACGATTGATGACTGACAATCAATTACTGTACCTAAGCTACTGTACGCATATTAAGGACTATCTAATTTGCATAAATGACATGTTGATAAAAAAAAATCAAGAGAAAAGAGTTTGATGAATAAATCCATGGCCTGGGATCATCCTGCTTTTCTTTCTTATTTGGTTGATGAGTTATGCATCAATAACGACCACCGTTTCTGCTATAAATATGAGTTTCAAGCAACATTTTCACAACTGATCTAAAATCAGGATATGATTTTAAATTCCTCATGTATGCAAACATATAAAAACACATTTCATTCATGTTTCTACCTTGTTTAGTCAAAAAGATATGCACTTAAATTGATTTCAGCCTGGCGCTGGCGGCCATGTTGGATTTCTCAATTTTGAGGCCTTATTTGACATTTTTGAGCTTGGTATACAGCAGATTTGGATTCAGCACCCCTTAATACCCCTAGAAATGTTGTGTACCAAAAATAAACACGAAATGCCTTCAGGGTTATGATTTTCTGAAAATTGACCCTGTCTAACTGTATGTCTGAAACTAAACACCTACTGTATGTGCTGTTGAAACTAAACACCTACTGTATGTGCTGCTGAAACTAAACACCTACTGTATGTGCTGCTGAAACTAAACACCTACTGTATGTGCTGCTGAGACTAAACACCTACTGTATGTGCTGCTGAAACTAAACACCTACTGTATGTGCTGCTGAGACTAAACACCTACTGTATGTGCTGCTCAAACTAAACACCTACTGTATGTGCTGCTGAAACTAAACACCTACTGTATGTGCTGCTGAAACTAAACACCTACTGTATGTGCTGCTGAGACTAAACACCTACTGCATGTGCTGCTCAAACTAAACACCTACTGTATGTGCTGCTGAGACTAAACACCTACTGTATGTGCTGCTGAAACTAAACACCTACTGTATGTGCTGCTGAAACGAAACACCTACTGTATGTCTGAGACTAAACACCTACTGTATGTGCTGCTGAGACTAAACACCTACTGTATGTGCTGCTGAAACTAAACACCTACTGTATGTGCTGCTGAAACTAAACACCTACTGTATGTGCTGCTGAGACTAAACACCTACTGTATGTGCTGCTGAGACTAAACACCTACTGTATGTGCTGCTGAGACTAAACACCTACTGTATGTGCTGCTGAGACTAAACACCTACTGTATGTCTGAAACTAAACACCTACTGTATGTGCTGCTGAAACTAAACACCTACTGTATGTGCTGCTGAAACTAAACACCTACTGTATGTCTGAAACTAAACACCTACTGTATGTCTGAAACTAAACACCTACTGTATGTGCTGCTGAAACTAAACACCTACTGTATGTCTGAAACTAAACACCTACTGTATGTCTGAAACTAAACACCTACTGTATGTGCTGCTGAGACTAAACACCTACTGTATGTCTGAAACTAAACACCTACTGTATGTGCTGCTGAGACTAAACACCTACTGTATGTGCTGAAACATCCTGATTGATTGAAAACTTTATTAACAGATTGCAGAATGGGTACAATACAGTACGGCTCAATACACACAATTGTTAAGGGGATGCAGACCAGAGAAAGACTTTTGTCTTGTTTACATCAGGGTCCCCCATTTTCAATTAATCATGACATTTATGACATACATACAGATATACAGTACTGTACCTGCATGGGAAGCAAAATGCAGCATCTGCCTGAATTGAGTATTCCAGCCAGTCAAATCTTCCATACCAGGAGCTGCAGAGTGCACTGCAGAATGATATTTTTTCCCAGAGAAAAGGCGTGTAGGAAATGTCTTGCTTTATTCTGTTGTTGGGCTTCTCAGTACCAAGATCTCTTGGCGCTGTAGTAGCCTGCAATGGCCCGTAGCTGCTCCTAGCATGAATGCTAGCAGTGTTGTTGTTGACATCAGAGCCCACGCTACTAGGGGGAGTGGCACTGCTTGTAGTCGTGTTATTATTCAGATGATCAGATCAGTGACAGTGCTGCTGTGGCCCGAACTGGCACATCCTCCCGCGCTGCCCCTTTTCTCACGATTCTCCGGCCCAGCTCTCGTACTTAAAAAAAAAAAACGTCTGATGTCCATAATTATCCATTATATTTAGCTACGCTAACTTTTCAAAGATGGCGACGCCGGTATGAGTACAGTACACACTACTCTGCCTGTGATTGGCTAGTACGTTACATTGGCTAGGTAGTAGCAGAGCTACGACTGGGTAGTAGGAAACTAGGAATCAGTGTAAGCCAATCACAGGCAGAGTAGGGTGGGTCATTTCGTAGTTCTTTGAGTAGGGTACATCTGCAGTGCCGCAGCCCCATACGGAGTTCTTTACCAGGCTTTATCTCACGGAGGAGATACAACTGGGAACGAGGTTAGTCATTTCGCCAGGGCGGGCACAGCTGACTCAGTGGGCGGGCCAGGCCCCCTAAAGCCCGCCCATAGCGCCGGGTCTGTACTTAGCAACAGGTAATAATCAGGGGTTGTAGTGGAGGGTAAACCCAAGTGAACTCAGTTTACTCACCTATTTTCTGAATAACTATTAATGAGTGAGGGGAACACGGTGGGAAACATCAGTGTGCTGCTGTGCTCAAAATAGGCCTAATTATCTATATAGGCCTAATGTTGTGGAATTATTTAATATCCATAATATTTAATAAATAGGCCTATTAGTTTGTTATAGACCTACCTTCAGGATAGTTATTCTCGCCATATCCCGTTTTTTAACCACCAATTTGACCACGCACATAGGCCTAGGCCTACTTCGATGTATTGGTGATAAAGAATCTTTTTACTTATTTCATACACTAAATCGGATTAGCCTACAAAGTAGCCTAGGTTAGGCAGGCAGGCTATTAGGCTACAGTGTATCCGCGGTGACCAGAATGTAACTATAGAATGTGTCAGTCTAATAGTTCTGATATGCTGCAGTTTGGCACATTTATTTGTCGACGCGCATACATAAATGATATTCTACAATCATTCTCCATGCTGACAGGAGAGTCGTTCACTTCCCTGAGCTTCCAGTACCGTATTGGACAGAGCACTGTTGGTGTGATTGTCAAGGAGACATGCAAGGTGTTGCACCAGGTCCTGAAGAAGGATCACCTGACGGTAAGATCCATTTAGAAGCAGCTAGAATGTAACATATGGGACAATCATACCTAGATCAGATAAATATTGATAGATTCATGTCACTGTTCTGATGCAGTCTGTCTGTCTGTTTGTGTAGACACCGACTACAGAGGCTGAGTGGAGAGCAGTGGCCAGTGGCTTCCAGGAGAATTGGCAATTCCCTCACTGTCTCGGAGCCATAGATGGAAAACACATCACCATCCGCCCACCAGACAACAGTGGGAGCACCTTCAGGAACTACAAGTCTCGTTTCTCTGTGGTCCTGATGGCTGTTGTAGACGCCAATTATCGTTTCCTCTATGCGAATATTGGAACCCAGGGCAGAGTGTCTGATGGAGGTGTTTATGCCCACTGTGACCTGAAAAAGGCATTGGACAGCAACCAGTTAAATGTCCCGCCAGCCCAAAGTCTGCCAGGTACAGATGTAGTCACCCCTTTCATGTCCATTGCAGACGAGGCTTTTCCGCTCCACACACACCTGATGAAGCCATACCCCTTCAGACAGCTTGACCATGACCAGCATGTCTACAACTACAGACTGTCAAGAGCGAGGCATGTTGTAGAGAATGCGTTTGGCATACTTGCCAACAAATGGCGAGTCTTTCTCACCATCATTCCCCTAGACCCAGATACAGTGTCCCAGGTAACCCTGGCTGCTCTATCCCTGCACAACTACCTACGAGCCCAGGCCACAGACACCTACATCCCCCCTGCTCTGGTCGACATGGAGGATGAGGACCACCACATCATCCCTGGGAGCTGGTGCAGTGATGCCGCCCTGGCATCAGTGCCTGCTAGCAGGGATCGGAATGCCAACAGAACTGCAAAGGAGCAGCGCGACACACTGAAACAATACTTTGTCTCACCATCAGGTTCTGTGCATTGGCAGGAAGACATGTTGTAATGTCCTTTTTGGGGGGGGGGTTCGAATTGCAGCCTCCCGTAGGTGGTCTTTAAGAGCGGTTTTGAATGTGGGTAGGGATTCACATCTTTTTAAGGCTGTGGGTAGGGCGTTCCACATTGTTATGGCATAATTGCGAAATTTGTTTAGTCCCTTGTTTGTGCCGAATCTGGGTTGCACATGATTTGTGGAACTCCTTCTGGTGTTGTGGGTGTGGTATTCACATTTTGACATGTACATGGGTACCTGTGTAGTGTATCTTGTAGACCAGGCCCATTGCAAGTTGCTGTACTGTCATCTACTCTAAGCCATAGGTAGTCAAAGTGGGCAGGGGTGAGGTGGGTTCTGCAGAGCCGCACTGCCGTCTCTGTGATTATTTGCCCAGGCTTCATACCACAGCCGGGCAAATTAACACAGACTGAGATGAACTTTAGATCTCCCGCATCTCCTGCATTGAAATGCTCCAACTTCTTAAAATGTCGGAGAGTCGTCAGTTTTCTGGTCGCTCAGAAGCATTTTGAAATTATCTAAAGTTAATGATCGTGATATGAAGCGAGCAAAGCGTAGTTGCGGTACATGACTCACTAAAAACTTGGTATTTCACCCGGGGGAGATGCATAATAATCTATGGTGCCTACATCATAGATTAAAAACGTTTACATTTTTTCAATCGATTTTTGGAATTTGTGGATGTATTTTTAATTGGTAGTGATACAATTGCGATGCTTATGTTACTCGTTTCTTCAGTTGGTGCAATTACCAGAGACGGCGCATGTTGCAAATCCTTGGATATATATTAGTGCTTGTCAAAAGTAACATGTGGAAAACATGAGAGCATGGGCTGAGATGGTCACAGAGCTCACTGAAGCTAGCACTGCTACTTCCTGCAAAACCATGCCCATCTGTGTGAAATACCAAGTTGTATAGCCTAGTTTGACGTTAAAGGGATATATCACTTTAGTATAACTTGTCAACATTCAGTTGTCATACAGGAGACAGTCTACATAATTATCTGAAGACTCATCAAATGCCAAAACAAACCTGTAGCCTACCTTCCACTCAGAAGTGTCTGTTTTATTGAAATTTGCACATCAGTAGTTTGTTTATACTACAGACATATGCGTGCTGATTTTATGCCTGTTTATTTTATACTATATAGTTATTAATATTTTTTGTTATATTGTAGAAATGTGTGCATTGAAATGTCTGTAAAGTCTCAATGACATTGAAAATGAGGGTGACTTGTATCTACTCTTAAAGCCTTAGTGACAGCCGCGGAGCTGTCAGGACAATTGTACATCGATGGGTAACCGGGAATGTCAATAGCCTGCGCTTTTTGAAAATATGTTGAAGCTGGTGAGAGAGAAAGGCTTGCTAAATAATTGGCAATATATGATAGAGACACTCTCAGAGGATGAAAGTCTTCTATTTGAAAACGGCTTAGTTACTATTTTAGATCATATGAATGGTCATTTTAACAGAGCACACCTGTTATGTTTATACACCGTAATAGTGGATGTTACGGCTTTTTAAGCTGAAAAATCATAAGTGTTTAGAAACTTTAGATATTAATCACATTATTGATGTTATGCACGCTTATATTATTGATAAAAAAGGTTACAGCATGATCTGCAATATTCTTTAATAAATATTTTATAATATAACCATCTGCGTTTCATTGTAATAATTGTTATGTAATAATTGTTTTGAATGATTTTAAGTTCATCCTAGTAATAATACAAATATTATCCAGTTGTGCAACTATATTCAGGTATGTGAATGTGATCCATTTAAAATGTAATGCTTGAAAACATTTTACCACTTGTTGGGATCAAATCATATTTGTAAGGTCCTACAATACATTAATGCACCCTTGGGTCATACACATATTCTTTAAACAATTCAATAAGAAGTATCACATTAAATCATGAATAAGCTATAAATACCATAAAGTCTGCCAAATAAATGAATGCAACACAGTCATACATATCCTTGCAAAGGTATGGATAAACCTATCGATAGGACTTAAATGCATCTCAGATCCTTCTTAGATGTTGGTGACAGTAGTGTTGCACTAAAAACAGTCAAACAGTTACAATAAAGCATACCAACACATTTGCTATGTATAGAAAAAGGTGTTATTCCCATAGCAGGAGTCGAACCCACGCCTCCCTGTTGAAACCAGGGCATCCTTACCGCTAGACCATATGGGATTTGCATATGGTATACTGTACAGAACCTGTATACACTCCGACAGGGCTCCGGGGGTCGGATATTTATCTTTCTGTACAAGTTTTTTAAGTGAAATATATTAGTAGGACTCTTTCTATCATTCTATATAAGACTTGTATATATTAGAATATCTTATAAGACATGTTTTGATATTATAAAATATTATAAAAACAAAATATAATCGCTCCACTATACCCCTGGATTCACTATACAGTGAATCAGTCCAGATATTATGCATTATTTTTTTTTTATTGTGTGAATGAAGCAAATCTTTCATGTAGAAATAAGACATGTCGACCATGTAACAATCAACAAGACCATCACTGAAACAATATGAATTGTTTTTGCTAGTAGCCTATGTAAAACCCTGCATAGTGCAGGTAACTTTCGCAGAGTACATTTCCCAGAGTAAATTTGGATAATTGAATGTGAATGATACATTCCTATCTGTGAACATTATAATCACGGTAAAACCTAACATTGTATTATTTTCATGGTTATAATACATCTTTGTTTTAAGATGTTTCATGTTAAATGGTTCTTAAAATGAATTTCCTTCAATCATCGGGACAAAAATCAAACAACCTCGCCGGTAATACAGTGCATTTAGCTTTTTTTCTGCAAAATTATTATGAATTATAATATTGTATCAACAACTTTCATACATGTTAGCCATACTATACACTAACTATGGTGAGTGAGTTAAAATGTATTCGCCTTAGAATTATCATCTTTGAGCTGTTTGAATATTTCCTATCGTGTGTAGGATTTAATGCATATCGAGATATTGAGAGCATAAAACTCTGGGGGCTTTCTTATTACACCTGAAAAAAATAGACACTGCAAAGTAATTCAGCAATATGCTATTTGTTTACCATAGAACAGGTTAAAGAAAATACCTTTGGGACTTGAGCGTACTAAAAAAAAATACATTTGTATTGTTTTTACCTCATCAGTGTGTAAACGTCTGTTTTAAGTGTATCGATCAGTTTCATGGTTTTAGATGTCGATTTCAAGTGTTTCCTTGACACTCAACCAATAAACAACAAATTCAGAATTCAATAGGATTATGTGTTATCACGTAATGAGCAATAACACTATACAACAAACATCAAATGCACTCACAACACACAATTGGATTCAGTGATCATAACATGCTTGCTATGGCAAGAAAAGTCAAAGTCCCCAAAGCAGGTCCTAAAATATACATACATAAATTCTCACAGAAATGTTTATTCAAGACGTGCACAACATAAAATGGGACAGTGTATTTGAGTGTAGAAATAAGACAAATGAAGTTATTTTCCTCGGTCTGTGACAAGCATGTGCCCATAAAAAAACCTTTTATAAAAAAGAAGAAAAAAAGAAAGAGATAAACTGAAAATAATCGCTCTAAATTCACAGAATTCAGAAGATTGGTTAGCATATCGCTCTTTAAGAAATAAAGTGACCAAATTAAATAAACTGAAAAAAAGGCTATACTACCAATCCAGAATTGAAGAAACAAAATATGATGGTAAAAAACACTCAGCTACTAACTGGATGAAAAGTTATTTATTCATGAGACAACAATGTGTCCTGTTTAATGGAACTTTATCAAGCTTTAAAACGCTACAATGTGGTATTCTTCAAGGAAGTTGCCTTGGACCATTATTATATTCAATATTTGTAAATGATATGCCACAAATTTAAGAAATGTAAGCAGTTCCATTTATGCAGATGACACTACAATATATGCTTAGGCAAGCAAAGTGAGTTAATGCAGATTTCTGAATGGGTCACGGTAAATAAGCTGAAACTAAATGCATCCAAAACAAAATGTCTAATTATTTGTTCAAAGCATGCTCAGAGAGTGAATCACAGATTAAATATTTCTTTGCAGGGTGCAGATATTGAGTAAGTTAAGGAGGCCAGATTGCTTGGAGTTATAATAGACTCTCTTGGTCAACTCACATTAACAATATTGTAACAAAAATGAGCAGAAGTATTTCAATTATTAGACGGAATGCCTATTTTTTAACAGACACATCTACCAAGCAAGTCTTACAATCACTAGTTTTGTCACATCTGGACTACTGTCCAGCATTCTGGTCAAATGCATCCAAACAAGACTTAAAAAAAAATACAGCTTACTCAAAATAGAGCTGCAAGACTTGTATTGCATAGCTCAATTAGAAACAGTGTTGAGAAAACTTAAGACAATGTTGGTGAATGAGAGTCAATGAGAGACTAGTGTGTAGTCTTATTTTGTTTATGAGAAATATTTATACTTTACAGAAACCTGTGTGCCTCTTTTTTCAGCTGGTGCTTATTAGTGATGGTCTTGGCTATGGCACTAGACAAGCCTTGAGGGGTCGGTTCGCCCTACCGAGACCCAAAACTGAAACCTTAAAGAAAACTGTAATGTACAGGGCAGTGTCCTACTGGAATAGATTTCCACAATATTTGGTTTCAATTACCAGTAAGGGGGGATTCAAGAGGAGACTACGAGTCGCTGTAATGCAGAAAGAGATTGATTTTGGGTGGGTCTAATCTATGTCTAATGAATGGGTTCTTGTGTTGGGTTATGTGTTGTTTTGGAATGTGTTTGTCTAGTGGTTATGAGGAGTATTAGAGTATGAGTGTATGGAATGTTGTGCTGTTTTTGAGCACGTTTTAGTTTTCTCAGAGATGTCTTTGTTGTTTTATTGATATTTGTTGTTTTATTGCTACACGTTAACAATTCTAATGATTTTATGCTACATTCATAAACATTAACCCCTAGCCCCTTAACTCAGATATATATGTTATGTGAATTAAATGGATGGAATTGAATGTCCATTGTACAAGTGGCCATATAGGTTAGAATAATAGAAAGTTTTATTAACCATAGCCTTTGTGAGTAGACTTAAGGTTACAGTGGATTTGGGATCTGATCCGTTAATTCTAGTACCTGTTTTAAATTCTGTTCATGCGACCCCTTCCATTGTGTGAATTAAAAATATGCTATGAGTAAAATGTTGTACACTAACTTTCATGTTACAAAGATATAAACCATTTGTATTTGAATGATGACTGTAAATGTGACTATAGTTGAGTTTGCATGTCCCCTAATCTTCACGCCCCCATGCTGTGTTTTAGCACCTAAGAGAGGCCCATGTTCACACCCCCGAACAGAGACACACACCCTTACTGACACACAGGCCCCGTCCACACGAACGCTGGATTTAATATAACCATGATTGTATGTGCGCAGTTGCACTGTTCGGCCACACACAACCGGGGATTTGCTACACTACAACCGCGGTCTTGAAAACCGGGGCCCAGGGTGAAGTTGTGCGGTTTTGCAGTTGCGTGTGGGCGTAGCAACCGAGATTATTCCCAGTGTTTACGGCTGACGCACCGTTTTGAAAAAGACAGCTACTGAAATGGAAGTGGTGGTGTCGGCTGTTCATGGATGTTATGCTCTGTTGATGACCGCGTTGCGCGAACAGAGGCGCATGGTCGAGAATCGAAGAAGGATACTGCTCCTCTTGTTTGCTAGCCCAAATACAACTACATGAAGACAGCGGCGATGCGCTCGCCAGCGGAGGTTCTGGACGAGACCAGGTCGGACCTCTAGCTGGTGGGATAATTTCGAGAATGAGGTAGTGTTGGAAGAAGAATGGCGAGAGAACTTTAGGATGTCCCGACTAGCACTACTGTCGCTGAGTGAAATGCTTCGCCCGCACATTCAAGGACAAACAACAGTCATGCGTTCGCCGGTCGGTGTGGTAAAGAAAGTAGCCTGCACTCTCTACTATCTAGCAGATGAGGGAAGACTGCGAAAGACAGCTAATGCATTTGGCTTGTCGAGACAGGTGGTCTCAAAAATAATCCGGCAGGTATCTCGGGCAATAACAATACACGTGGGCCCCCAATATATTCGTTTGCCTCGCACGGTTTCCGAAGTCCAAGAACTGACCACAGCCTTCGAAAGAGCCCATGTCATGCCACAATGCATCGGTGCGGTCGATTGTACACACATTGACATACGACAGCCGCTTTCCAACTCCATGGATTACGTGAACAGGTGAGACAACCTTTCACTTTATATTGTATGACAGCTTTGTGTACAATACCATTGGATTAATTGATAAATCTGGTGTGTGCTGTGTGTGCCCATTAGGTGTGCTTGATTAATCAACTTATTAATCCAATAGTATAGGACAGGAAGCAAAGATGCCTGTTGTGTTGTATTATTCTGAAATTAGTATCCATGTAACAGGTTAACTGGGGAGTGGATTGCTGTTGTAGAATGCTGACATTGTTTTCCTTTGTGTGTGTGTGCCTTTTTGATTTTGAACAGGAAGAAACGATATTCTCTCAATGTCCAGGCTGCCTGTGACTACAAGTACTCCTTCATTGATGTGGACGTGAAGTGGCCAGGTAGCTTACATGACGCTCGTATCTGGGCCAATTCAACGCTGGCGTCGCATCTAAAGAACGGGGTTATCCCTTCCTGTCCCAAAAAAATCCTGTACCACGAGGAGCCTGTCCCAGTCTTTCTCCTTGGAGACCCAGCTTATCCTTTGTCTCCCTACTTGATGAAGGAGTATGCAAGTGGAGGCAGCACTCTCACGGAGAAGTACTTTGGACTGACCTTGTGTCAGGCGAGAATGGTAATTGATGGATTGATTACTACATTATTGATGTCTAAAACTATACATTTTGACAAATATAGCCACAATATAGGTGCTGCTTACAGGTTGATAAAAGCAGTACATTTTAGTAGCTCTAGAGATGGCCAATAATGTTATACTAGTTGCAACTATGCAAGTGACAAACATCTGACTGCCTTTTTACTTACAGGTGATCGAATGTGCTTTTGGAAGATTGAAAGCACGCTTTGGTGCACTGAGAAGACCGATGGACATCAATTTAGATGATCTCCCTTTCGTTATTTATGCCTGCTTTGTCCTCCATAACTACTGTGAGGCCCAACGTGAGACGTTGGACGAGCACATAGTCAGAGAGGCAGCTCAGCAAGACCGGGACAACCAGCCTGCCGCTGACCGCAACTTCAGAGCAGACTGCGTCTCAGCAGAAGGAAAGAGGGTCAGGAGGGTCCTTACTGAATTCATGGATCCGTGAAAGAGGCTGCGAGTTCTCCTGTTCTCCTTGCAAAAGGGGAGCGCAAGACAGTTGTGCTGACCGACTTCCAAGGTCTACAAAAGTTGTATTGTGTAACATGACAAATAAATATCTTGAATCTTGAACCTAGTCACCTAATCATATTGAATTGAAATTTTAGAATGTAGGTATTACTGCTGTCTAATATTAAGGCACCTATTTTTACTCATGTACAAACGAGTAAAGAAATGCAATATGTATATTGCCACACAATACTGTCTGGCTTTGCAGACATCTACAACACAAAACAATGCATGCCCACACCCACATGCCTGCCCCCACTGCAACAAGCACCCACATCTAATTTACATTACACAAATTATCATACTAAAGGATACATGCATCCACTATGTACCCTACACCTGAATATTCAAATCTTGTGTCTGCCAGAATCACACTGCCTACTTGAAAAGTGGCCATTGAACTTGACTGCTCATTATAGTACAATCTACTTTTAGAATGTAGGTATTACTGCTGTCTAATATTAAGGCACCTATTTTTACTCATGTACAAACGAGTAAAGAAATGCAATATGTATATTGCCACACAATACTGTCTGGCTTTGCAGACATCTACAACACAAAACAATGCATGCCCACACCCACATGCCTGCCCCCACTGCAACAAGCACCCACATCCAATTTACATTACACAAATTATCATACTAAAGGATACATGCATCCACTATGTACCCTACACCTGAATATTCAAATCTTGTGTCTGCCAGAATCACACTGCCTACTTGAAAAGTGGCCATTGAACTTGACTGCTCATTATAGTACAATCTACTTTTAGAATGTAGGTATTACTGCTGTCTAATATTAAGGCACCTATTTTTACTCATGTACAAACGAGTAAAGAAATGCAATATGTATATTGCCACACAATACTGTCTGGCTTTGCAGACATCTACAACACAAAACAATGCATGCCCACACCCACATGCCTGCCCCCACTGCAACAAGCACCCACATCCAATTTACATTACACAAATTATCATACTAAATGATACATGCATCCACTATGTACCCTACACCTGAATATTCAAATCTTGTGTCTGCCAGAATCACACTGCCTACTTGAAAAGTGGCCATTGAACTTGACTGCTCATTATAGTACAATCTACTTTTAGAATGTAGGTATTACTGCTGTCTAATATTAAGGCACCTATTTTTACTCATGTACAAACGAGTAAAGAAATTCAATATGTATATTGCCACACCATACGGTCTGACTTTTTCAGGCCAGATACCTGGGCTTTGTAAATCGGCCAGTACAGTATAGATTTGGACCGTCATTTGACAAAAATGATTGAGATATAAATTTTTCTCCATTAGAGTGTGCAGAAAATAGTAATAAGTCGGTGCAAATCTTTCCAATGTGAGGTATCAAGAGGTTTATTTGTTAAAATAAAAATAGATAAGACATGATATGCATGGTAAAAAAAGACATGCTAGGTTCCTATTATTGCAAAATACAATAATATAGAATACAATAGGCATTGAAAAAATAATAGATGACAAAATATATGCATGGTAAAAAAAAAAGACATGCTAGGTTCCTGAGAAACTGGTTCTTATGTACACTACTATGCAATATACAATTTACAGTGTTAACTCTTTGTCTATTATATTGTGCAAAATACAATAATAAAATAGAATACAGGCATTGAAAAAATAAGATGACAAGATATGCATGGTAAAAAAAAAGACATGCAATATAAAACATAATATAACTGTTAAGGCACCTATTTTTACTCAAATGTACAGTTTAAAAAATGTGCAGAGGGATGGGGGAGAAAGAAGGGAAACACCTGTTTCGTTACACATGTTACTAACTATCTGTACCATTTCCCAACGGGGTATCTATTCCCGAGTTGTTGAAGGTACTGTTGTGTGGGTATTACCAGGTATTGCTGTAGTTAGGGTATGTAGGTACCAGGTGTTGCAGAAAAGTTGTGAGAATATGTGCCCTGTCCACGTGTTGCTGAGGAGTTGTGTGGGGATGTGCCATAGCGGCTTCCATAATGTGTGTGACCACTATGATGTTGTGGATTGTGATGTTCATGTTGTGGTGCCATGTTGAAGAGTTGAGGTGCATGTTGCATATTGGATCGCTAGGGTATTTGCCATACTCTTCATATTTGTATCTAGGGTATTTGCCATACTCCTCATATTTTCATTTGACTGCAACTCAGACGCCTCGAGCAGGTCAATGATCCTTTTCTTGGCCTTGACGTCTTCCTCGATCGCATGCTGGAGCTGTCGAATCAGAATTGTATTTAAGTTAAGACCACCGTGCACATTTCACATCTGTTACACAGAACATTTCTGCTTTATCACCAATGATGATTACCTGTGTGTCAGCAGAAAGCTTTCTTTTCAGGCGATCCTGTCTGTGTCCTTGGAGTCTTGCCTTTGGGGATAAAAAGATAGAAAGAAATTAGGCTAATTGTAAACCACATAAATCAGGTCATTGGCATTTGGTAATTTCATTTAGTCTTGTTTACATCAGGGTCCCCCATTTCAATTCATCATAACATATATGACATATGGATAGACAGTACTGTTACATCTAGACATTTATGACATACCAGATCTACAGATATACAGTACTGTTTGAGTACAAAAAACAAAAGAGTTTACAAAGAGAGTATACATTTGAGGGGGAAGAAACTGTACATTGGAGCAAGCATATAGTAATAGCTACCTGTAATAGATCCCTTCTTTGTCTCACCACAAGGTTACTGAGCCCTGGTTCTGGCGAATCTGATGCTTCTTCAATCTCCTGTTCGGCTGTTTCAGAAGCCTCTGTAGTACTATCTTCTGGTACAATGAAATCAGCCGTTTCGATTCCCGATGGAAGGGCAGTGGTCGCAGGCGACCCACCCCACACTTGCTCACAAAGTTCAAAATACAAGAAGACCACTCTTCCAAAGCCACTCCTGGTACCTTTGTCAACTGCTCCTCGATATTTCAACTTTATTTGTTTGAGCTTGTTAATTAGTACTGCCTTGGTGATGTCCTCCTTCTTGTGTGGAAAGTCGGAGTCCGTTTCACAGCGATACTGCTCGAGGAATAACGCTAAAATGTCTGCATACTTGCTTTGTACGAACTCCCAGTCGACGGATTCTGTTATCTTATTCACCTTGTACTCGTTCGTGATACTCAGGAGTAGTTCGACCTCACTGTCGGTCCACAGGAAAGATTTTTGTGCTGCTGCCATGTTCGTTTGTTGATAGCTGTAGAATGTTTGTTTTGGCTGTGAGCAGGAGGGATGTTTTGTATTCGGCGCTTCAGTTCAGTTCCGGTAACGCTAAGCCCTTCTGATTGGTTGAGATGGCCTTCATGTCTGAACAACATCGCCGCCTACTGCTTTGGCATTGTATTGCATTGTACTAAATGTATCGGTTGCTGGGTTCCCAGCTCTGCCGTGAGTACGCAGTTATACACGGTTGTTCACCTGTGTTCACCGTGTGGACGGAGTTTTATTTTTTCAAACTTCGGTTATATTAAATCCAAACGTGTGGACAGGGCCACAGACCCACATAGACAGATCTTTTCTGTACTTTATATTTTCAACACAACTCTTTAAGCTATCATATATAGTGTAATATATGTGTAATAATTAATGTGAATAATAATACAATATATGTAATACATCCTTTTTAAAGAATCTATTTTAAATAAAAAACACTTCAAAGGACCGTATTAACGATATATTCAAACCCTAGACCTTTGCAGGCTAATGAAATGGTGCACTTTGGCACCCAAAGAGCATTAAGGGGATACATTTGTAATTTTCTTTTGCTTAAACACAAGTGTATAAAGATTATGTCTTTATCCAAGAAACTAAAATATAGACATACATACATACATACATACATACATACATACATACATACATACATACATACATACATACATACATACATACATACATACATACATACATACATACATACATACATACATACATACATACATACATACATACATACATACATACATACATACATACATACATACATACTTATTGTGGTTACAAGTTATCACTATTTTTTTTCAAATAACATCAACCTATTATTCACTTGCATTTGTATTTTCTTTTATTTAGACTTTTGCTTAAACACATATGAAACTATAAAATATAGACACATTACATTTGTAATTTTCTGAACACAATTATCTAAAGATTGTGACATTGTATTTTACATTTGGCATTTGGAATACACAAAATGTATTTTATTATTAATTCTGTAACTTAGACTGTTGTGAAGGGCCAGATTAAACCAAATATATATATTTATTTATATATATATATTTAATTGTATTTGTATATTCTCTAATATTCCCTGATATCCCTTGTATATTCCTTGTACAATATGCATTGAATATCCATTCTAGCCTACTGAACATCCCATAATAGTCTCCATTCTACTATTGGTCGAGACCTTGGTGCCAGGCTGCCATACCCCCCAGACCCAGTTCAAACGTACCGCTCAACATGTACGAACAAGTCCTAGTTCCGCGTAGGAATCTGGCTACCGCACCACTAACGGTACTATTTGTTCATAGTGCGTATATATACTGCGCTACTAAAGTAGGACTTCCTTTTTAGTCCAGTTTCTTACCCTCCAATAGAGTGACAGACGTAAAGCCTCCCCGCGACGCCACGTGTGGGAGTAAGGCCAAGTTCGGCCTACCATCGGTATTGAGACATCGTGTATATTAATATTTGAATAGTCATATTTGGCACTATATCGTCGAGTTGGACGTAGTCTATTAAGCTAATAATAGTCTATTCATATGTAGTGCTTCGTGCGGTGAGAATACTATCGTAGTCAGTACCCCATCGTTTCGGGCAGAGAACTGGCTGCTTATCCAGGGTGGCCGACCCCATGTGAGGCTGCACCCGAGGAGCCCCAGAGCCGACGAGCGAGTGGACCTGCATACCGGATTATTCTACCGACGACAGCCCGCCTTCCCAGGCACGGATTATGCTTTGTATACAGTGATTATTCTATGGATAAAGACCAACACTGCCGTGTGTTGGAAACCCCCCCCCCGGAGAGGACGACAGGTGAGGAGACGCTCTACACGACGAGGTCGCTTCACGTCTCTCCATCGTGGACCGAAGGAAGCCGGCCCACAGAGAGTCCAACTGCTTTCATCTGTGGATCGAGGATCGCTGAGGCACCGAGCCGCACAACCGTGGGTTCTCCCAGGATACCCTCGGCCAGACGGATACAGCCAGACTCTACCCCCCCCCCCCTTCTCCAGTTGTCTTACAAGCGACCGGAATTCCCCCCTAGTGTATCCAGTTCTATAATCATTAAAGTATCATTGCTGTTATTCCTTAACTATTCCAGGTCGTATATGTACCACCTGCGCCTTCAGAGATTGGACATTCTCTATTGATATACCGACGAATACTCTTGCCATAAAAGTGCATACTAATTCCCATTCATAAATGTGATTGATTTGATTAAGTGCTTGCTCTACACACCATCGCTGTGTAGAAATAAAGACCTATTTCTAATTCGTACATTTGTGTTGGATCCGTTTCATCTACGTGACAGTGTTCATCATAATATATTTATGCCGAGTACTGGGTGGCCGAATATTAAGTACAAAGGTAGTGGTAGTAAGTATCATATCTAGTAATACAGTCAGGGAATTGTACCCCTCAGTTACAATTGGTCCTTCGAGCCGGATGGTAATTAGTGTAATATTAATATAGTGTTATTAATATTGAAATGGCCTATGATGAACACTCCACGAAACGATCCTCCTAACCAATGCCCGCAGCGCGAACGACGGCTCCCTCAGTACTTAGAGGCTTACGCTGTCAGTCAACAACCTAGTCTTCTACTAACAGTAAACGCGGTAAAACTAGAAAGTAAAAGTATGTCTAACCCCAACGCCCAGACTACCCCGACCATAGAGGCCCCTACGGGTTCTAATGTAACTGACCAAGTTCACGGTGGGGACCAGTGGGAACCAGACATGACTTCACACCCCGCCAGTACTGAAGAAGTAGTCCCCGATGAGTCCCGGGAGGAATACAACGCTACCGAGAGAGAACTCGGCACGGAAGAAGACGGGGAGAGCACCGTGGAGATAGAGCTCCAAGGCTCCGCAAGGAGTACCCCGAGGGAAGGCTCCCCTATACAACCGCCTTCTCCCAGCGAGGCAGAGAGGACCCTACAGCAGGCCTTCCTCATCAGCCTGAACGCCGCTGCTGAACGCGACCGACTGCAGATCCAGCAGCGGAGCGAAGAAGAGCATATACGTCTAGAAATAAGACGCATTCAGAGGGAAGAGAATGTGGCCCGAGACCGAGCAGACAGCCAGCGAGCAGCTGCTGGTGCTCTACGGGACGCAGAGCGCGACAGACAGCAAGCGCAACTAATAGAACAGCTGATCAGACGGACAACACCCTCTCCCTCCGCCAGAGGCTCCAGGAACTCGTCTAGACACACCTCCAGGGCGGCATCCCCTAGCCGAGTAAACAACCCTGAACTTGACCAACAGACGAGGTCTATACCCCCCACAGACCACCCCCCCCCACCGGTCCAAGCGAGACCTAGCAACCGGGAAGGAGCAGCATATCCTGTGGAGAGGCTAAACCAGAGACTACAAGCACTGGATGACCTAACTGAAGACGAAGAGGAAGAGGAGGAGAACCACGCCCGACGACAGCACAGTACTCTACCGGACCAGGAGGTCCGGTACAGCCCAGGCTATACTCCCGCGGAGCTGCGCTACAGACCCCCGACTCTATACACGGGTGAGCACGACGCACGACCCGCACCGAGGAACAGCACCTGGACAAGCGGGCCATGGTACACTGCCGGTACCAGCCCATACCAAGGAGCGGGAGGAGACTCGCCTAGGAGGCCTCTCCCCCAACGCTCGCCGATGTATCCACAGTCAGCGTCATACATTGGCACGCCTATGGTACCCGACTTCACCCAAGAGAACCGGGCCCAGTATACAGAACTCTGCATGTGTCTGGAGACCATGTTGGTGGATGTATTGGATGAACGCCATAAATACGCCATCCTACTGAAGCACTTAAAGGTACCCTGCGCACATAATATAGCGCTCGCCTACGCGACTTCCACCACCCCATACACAGCAGCGCTGGTAGCATTGGACCAGAGGTATGGGCGCATATGGGATTACGTGATCCAGGAGATCCGACACATCGACCGCTTACCCCCAGCAATAGACAATCGAGCACTGGATGACCTGTCCATCAGAGTGCAGTCCCTGGTAGGGATGTTGGGAGCGCAGAGAGAGAAGGGGAGGCATGAACTTTACGCCAACTCAAATGTGGAAAGGATCTTGGAGAAGCTGCCGCCCGCTCGACAGGAGCGTTTTAGGCGGCAGAGAGACCACCGAGACCCGAATGGCCCCGAACCGAACCTCCTCGATCTAGCAGACTTCCTGGCGAGAGAAGTCAGCAGCCTACGGCTAGATACATTCGGACGGAGCACCCCTGGCTCCAGAGAAGGAACCAGACGACTAAATAATGGAAGAAGATCGGTGACTGTGATGCACCAATCGGAGTCAGTACCGAGCAGCAGGAGCCACAGTACCCCCTTCAGAACGGAGAAGTGGAAGATAGTGTGCCCCTACTGTGAGAAAGAACACTGGCTAGCGCAATGTGACTCCTTCCCCAAGCTGAACGCGGAGGAAGCAAGTCAATGGATAAAGTCCAACAAGCGCTGTTTTCGCTGTGCGCGCTCACACATGGCAGCCGAATGCCGCTTAAAGAAAAGGTGCACCAAGTGCGATGGAGCCCATCTGGACATACTTCACGACAGTAACAGACGGCGCCCTTCACCCGCACCATCCAGCAGCAAAGCGAGCGTCATGTACATCGATCCCGCCAGCAGCAGTGGAGCCCGAGTACTCCTAAAAGTAGTGCGTGTGACACTAAGCTACCAGAATAAAGTCCTGGACACTTACGCCGTCCTCGATGACGGGTCAGAGAAGACCCTTCTGCTCGCCTCCGCTGCGGCCCAGCTAGGGCTGCGGGGAAGCGAAACCCAAATGACAATTCGGACAATAAGACGAGATTTGAAGACGATAAAGGGCGAGAATGTCTCATTCTCTATCGCAGCAAGCGGCCAGCCTGAGCGACGGTACCAGATTACAGACGCTTTCACCAGCCAAGAAATAGGACTGTCGCGGTACACATACCCCGTCGCCAAGCTGATGGAGAAATATGCACATCTGTGCAAGTTACCGATCCCGCTCATAGACAATGCTATGCCGACCCTGTTGATAGGCTCCGACCATGCAGACCTCATTGTCCCGATAGACCGGGTTCATACCGGACCCCGAGGCTGTCCTGCAGCAGTCGAGACCCGTTTGGGATGGACTCTCCAAGGCCCGCTCGCCAAATCTCTCAACCGAAATACAGCCACTAGATGTCTCCACTCCCGAGTCACAGAGGGAGAAACCGCACTCCTGCAACACGTAGAGCGGCTATGGACCTTGGAACAAATGCCCTTTAAGAACGGAAAGAAAGACATTCGCTCTAAAGATGACATTTACGCCATTCACCTCCTCGAGACAGGGACCAAGAGAGTCCCGGTCAACGGCGTGTTGAGATACGCCACGCCACTCCTGCGGCGAGAAGGAATGCCTACCTTCCACGCCAAGACAGACGCCACAGAACGGTACCTGCTGAACACGGAGCGGCGCTTAGCCAAGAACCCCGCCCAAGAGAGTGTATACCGCGCTGAGATTGAGAAGCTCATCACAGCGGGACACGTCACAAAGATGGACATTAAAGAGGCTGACCAGACCACTGAATCGTGGTACGTGCCTCACCACAAGGTCCATCACAACGGTAAAGACCGCATAGTATTTAACTGCAGCTACCAGATCGGATCCCAAAATCTGAATAAAGAGTTACTGCCCGGTCCCACACTCAGCCCCTCCCTACTCGGCGTTCTACTCCGCTTCCGCCAGGAAAAGGTGGCCATCAGCGGGGACATTAAAGGAATGTTCCTGCAGGTGAGATTAGTAGAGGAGGACAAGCCCCTGTTACGGTTCCTATGGAGAGAGAAGCCAGGAGATGAGCACCCAGCCATCTACCAATGGGAAGTCCTCCCCTTCGGAACGACGTGCAGCCCCTGCTGTGCTACATTTGCACTACAGAAACATGTAGCAGAGGACCCAGCAGCGGACGAAGAGGTCCGACACAGCGTAAAGAACAGCTTCTACGTAGACAACTGTCTACAAAGCCTTTCAACCCAGGAAGAAGCCGAGGCTCACCTGATTAAACTCCGCGCCTCATTGATCAAAGGCGGCTTTGATCTCAGGCAGTGGGCCAGCAGCGATCCGCAAGTACTGCGCAGCCTCTCCTCCGAGGACAAGGCAGCCAGCAGCGAGACCTGGATGGCTACAATCCCGGGAGAAGCCCAGGAGATGACCCTGGGATTGGTGTGGCGATTCAAAACAGATTCGCTTCACTACAGACACAAGCCCCTGACTACGGAGCAGGGAAGGCCGGCGGCGGCGCCGACCACCAGACGGAGTGTGTACACAACACTCGCCCGACAATATGACCCGCTAGGATGTATTTTACCGTACACCACCAGGGCAAAAATGATTGTACGAGCATTGTGGGACAAGGACCAGGGCTGGGACGACCCCATTCCTGCACACCTTGCATCCACCTGGAGAGAGTGGGAGATGGAGCTCCACTCACTCCCAGGCGTTAATATGCGCCGAAGCTACTTCCCACCCACGGTGAGGCCAGAGACATGTAAAATGGACTTACACGTCTTCAGTGACGCCTCAGAGGTCGCATACGGATCAGTAGCCTACTTGCGGGCCCAAGAAGAGGGGGGAGAGATCTACACAGCATTTGTCCTCGCCCGCTCGAGAATAGCCCCACGCAAGCAACAATCTATCCCACGCCTAGAGCTCTGCGCAGCCCTAGCCGGAGCGCACCTAGCCACGCTCATCCAACGTGAGCTCACCATACCGGTGTCTAGAACAATCCTGTGGTCAGATTCCACGACAGTACTCGCCTGGATCAAATCGGACTCATGCAAGTACAAAGTCTTCGTGGGAGTCAGAGTCACCGAGATTCAAGACTTAACCGAAGAGTTAACCGGAGAAACAGAGTGGCGCTACGTTGATACAAAACAGAACCCAGCTGACGTCATCACCCGGGGAATGCCCCTAGATGACCTCACCCGTCGCAATGTCTACAGTGACGGCCCAGCATTCCTAAAGCTCCCGGAAGGAGAGTGGCCCACGCCTATCCCGAGGGAAGCCAGTCAGGAGGAGGCTGAGAATAAGAAGCCTGTGTTCTGTGGATTGAGCACTGTTATCTCCGCAGACCCCAACATAGATGATTGCACTACCATAGAGAGTGCACAACAAAGGACATTCCTGCGGCACCACCCGGAGTGTAAGTCCCCCGCTGAAATGTCAGCAGCTAACTACGAGGAAGCAGAATTGCTTCTACTGCAGCGAGCCCAGAGAGACTCGTTCCCCGATGAATTGGCCTGTCTACAGGGAGGAAAGCCCGTCCCATCCGACAGCAGATTAATTCATCTGGCCCCCGAGAGCGACGCTCATACCCTCATCAGAGTGGGTGGTCGCCTACGCAGAGCCCCCAATCTACCGGATGACATTAAATACCCGATCGTATTGAACAGCCGACACAAGGTCACAGAGCTGATTATAAAGAAATACGATGAGGATGTACATCACGCAGGAGCAGAAAGAGTCTTCGCGGAGATCAGACGTCGTTACTGGATCCTACAAGGAAGAGAGGCGGTACGACGCTTCCAGCGAACATGTCTAGACTGCCGCAAGTGGCGCGCGCAGCCCAGCATACCAAGGATGGCTGACCTTCCTCCATGTCGCCTCCGAATCGGTGACAAGCCATTCCACTCAACGGGTATGGACTGCTTTGGCCCGCTGCACATAAAGAAAGGAAGAGGAACCGAGAAGCGGTGGGGTATTGTATTCAAATGCATGACCACCAGAGCGATACACATCGAGCTTCTCCCGACCATGAGCACAGACTCATTCCTTATGGCCTTCCGTAGATTCACATCACGGAAAGGAAGACCGTCTACACTATTGTCCGATCATGGGACAAACTTCAAAGGCGGCGAAAGAGAGCTGAGAGAGAGCTTCCAAGCTATGGGCCCAGAACTTAAGACCCACCTCGCTCCAGCACAGATTGACTTCCAATTCAACCCCCAAAACGCACCCCACTTCGGTGGTACTTGGGAACGGGAAGTGCGTTCCATAAAGACAGCCCTGTACGCAGTACTTGGGGCCCAGACTGTGGTGGAAGAAGTCCTAATGACAGTCCTCACGGAGATTGAGGGAGTATTGAACTCTAAGCCCCTCGGCTACGTCTCCAGCGATGTGGCGGATATCGACCCAGTTACCCCCAACACACTCCTGATGGGGCGGCTAGATCCCGCGTTACCCCAGACAATGTACCGGCCTGAAGAAGCGAACGGCCGACGAATGTGGAGGTACAGCCAAGTATTAGCCGACAAGTTTTGGAGCAGTTTCCTACTGCACTACCTACCGTCTCTACAGACCCGCCAGAAGTGGGTAAAGGAGAGAGACAATTTGACAGAAGGAACAGTCGTCATGATTATTGATCAATCACTGCCCAGAGCTATGTGGCCGGCCGGCCGCGTAAGCAAAGTGATCACCGGTGCCGACGGCAAGGTCCGAGCAGCTGAAGTGCTTGTCCAGGGTCGCACTTACACCCGTCCCGTGGCGAGGCTCATAGAACTGCCCCGACTCCCAGACACAATCGATGATGACCATGACCCCATAACCCTATGACTTTGTGAAGTTGACTGACCCCTACAGCAAACCCTTATGTGTAAATAGACAACGCGATTAATCTGTCTCTGCTTAACTGATTAGGTCTGGGACCAATCAGGGGGTGGCTGTTGTGAAGGGCCAGATTAAACCGAATATATATATTTATTTATATATATATATTTAATTGTATTTGTATATTCTCTAATATTCCCTGATATCCCTTGTATATTCCTTGTACAATATGCATTGAATATCCATTCTAGCCTACTGAACATCCCATAATAGTCTCCATTCTACTATTGGTCGAGACCTTGGTGCCAGGCTGCCATACCCCCCAGACCCAGTTCAAACGTACCGCTCAACATGTACGAACAAGTCCTAGTTCCGCGTAGGAATCTGGCTACCGCACCACTAACGGTACTATTTGTTCATAGTGCGTATATATACTGCGCTACTAAAGTAGGACTTCCTTTTTAGTCCAGTTTCTTACCCTCCAATAGAGTGACAGACGTAAAGCCTCCCCGCGACGCCACGTGTGGGAGTAAGGCCAAGTTCGGCCTACCATCGGTATTGAGACATCGTGTATATTAATATTTGAATAGTCATATTTGGCACTATATCGTCGAGTTGGACGTAGTCTATTAAGCTAATAATAGTCTATTCATATGTAGTGCTTCGTGCGGTGAGAATACTATCGTAGTCAGTACCCCATCGTTTCGGGCAGAGAACTGGCTGCTTATCCAGGGTGGCCGACCCCATGTGAGGCTGCACCCGAGGAGCCCCAGAGCCGACGAGCGAGTGGACCTGCATACCGGATTATTCTACCGACGACAGCCCGCCTTCCCAGGCACGGATTATGCTTTGTATACAGTGATTATTCTATGGATAAAGACCAACACTGCCGTGTGTTGGAAACCCCCCCCCCGGAGAGGACGACAGGTGAGGAGACGCTCTACACGACGAGGTCGCTTCACGTCTCTCCATCGTGGACCGAAGGAAGCCGGCCCACAGAGAGTCCAACTGCTTTCATCTGTGGATCGAGGATCGCTGAGGCACCGAGCCGCACAACCGTGGGTTCTCCCAGGATACCCTCGGCCAGACGGATACAGCCAGACTCTACCCCCCCCCCCTTCTCCAGTTGTCTTACAAGCGACCGGAATTCCCCCCTAGTGTATCCAGTTCTATAATCATTAAAGTATCATTGCTGTTATTCCTTAACTATTCCAGGTCGTATATGTACCACCTGCGCCTTCAGAGATTGGACATTCTCTATTGATATACCGACGAATACTCTTGCCATAAAAGTGCATACTAATTCCCATTCATAAATGTGATTGATTTGATTAAGTGCTTGCTCTACACACCATCGCTGTGTAGAAATAAATACCTATTTCTAATTCGTACATTTGTGTTGGATCCGTTTCATCTACGTGACAGTGTTCATCATAATATATTTATGCCGAGTACTGGGTGGCCGAATATTAAGTACAAAGGTAGTGGTAGTAAGTATCATATCTAGTAATACAGTCAGGGAATTGTACCCCTCAGTTACATAGACCATATACATACACAGACACATACACACACCTTGGGGGGACTGTGAGGTCTACAGAAACGGGAAGTCGCAGGGTCATAAATCTGCTTTTGGCAGAAGCTGCATCTAGTAGTTTTAGGCTTCCCATTGGCCCTAGTCATTCTCCCTCCTACTATGACAGCTACGGGGACTGTCACTTCAGAAAAGCTGCAGTGTTTTCTGAATGTCATTTCAATCTATTGAGAGGAGACAGCCTACAGTGTGGAGACAAACAGAGCAGGGGAGACACAGCAAAGAGACACATTTGAAATGCTTATTCTTAAAATACACTTATTCTGAACACAGATATATTGAACATTTCTGAAGAATAATACATTCTTAAGAAATACACAAAATGTATTTTACATTTGGCATTTGGAATACACAAAATGTATTTTATTCTTAATTCTGTAACTTTATTCTTAATTCTGTAACTTAATTCTCCATGCAACCAATTTCTGAACACATTCACACACATACGCACACACATTTATTCTGAAGATACACACACAATCTTAATTCTGTAACTTAAACCACACACATTTATTCTTAAGATTGTTGTGAAACTATATTCTGAAGATACACACATTTATTGTGAAGATACACATAAAACATATTGTGAAGATATATTCTTAAGACTTTTGGAATACACAAAAACATATTGTGAAAACCTTGGAATACTTATTGTGAAGATATTGTATTTTTCTTAAGACTTTTGGAAATACAGAAATACATATTGTGAAAACCTTGGAATACACACAATCTGAAAATAAAAAAAAACTTTTGAATCTAAAAAAAAAAAAAATTGAATCTTTTATTTCTGACAATAAAAAAAACTTATTTTGAAAAACTTGGAATACACACAATCTGAAAATAAAACTTTTGAATCTTTTATTTTGAAGGATTTTTTTTTTTTTTTGAAAAAAAATTAAAACTTGTATTTTGAAAAAAATCTGAAAACTCCTCCCCTTCCGTAACCAAAACCGGATGTCCCGCCTCCTTACACCTCTCGACCAATCAGAGAAGCCCTAGGGGTCATAAATCATCTCAAAAGGGGGGCGTGGTTACAATCCATCAAACTTTGCTATATGCCCTTATAAGGTATGGCATACCCCTAAGTCCCGCCCCCTTAAACCTCTGTGTTATATATATATATATTTTTTTAAATGTCTCCCTCTTCTCCTTCTCACTCTCTCTAACACACTGTCAGACTCACTATGCTCACTGCAGCTAGAGGAGAGGCAGGGGGAGGTGTCTTTCTCCAGCCTCAACCATGTGATTCATGTATGTAGAGTCCAAAACCGATACTAGCCAATCAGATTCGAGCTGACTGCCACACCTTAAAAGTTTAAAACAGGGCTGTGAGCAGAATAATTAGTCTGGCATCCCCTCTGCACACCTCCCCTCTGCACTCTGAAAATTGTATTAACCCGTGACTGCTCCCACGGGCCGAATATTGCCCCAATCCTCGCGAGATTAAATCCACGGGTACCTCTCGGCGTGCCGAAGCTTTTCCTAAATCACTTCCATCATCGAAAACGAGGGGAAAAGGTCGGCTCGCGACCCTGAAAATGTTGCGTGATTTTAAAAACACTGTATTAAGTGAGCCTATTATGGGATCCACGCGAGCTTTCTATCGTGGAAACATCTGGGCGTCCCGCAACTTTTACTCATTCACATGTAGCCCCGAAAATGCTTAGAAAAGGAAAGCCGAAAGCGTGGAATAATACACACCTGGACAAGAGGCAGGGGAACTATGTGAGAATGCTATTTATTGACTACAGCTCAGCATTCAATACCATAGTCCCCTCCAAGCTCGTAGTCAAGCTCAGAGACCTGGGCTTGAACTATGACATCTGCCAGTGGGTCTTGGACTTCCTGACAGGAAGACCCCAGGTGGTGAGAGCAGGCAACTGCACATTCTCATCCATCACTCTCAACACAGGTGCCCCCCAGGGCTGTGTTCTGAACCCCCTCCTCTACTCGCTGTACACACATGACGGTGTGGCACAGCGGAACAGCAACACAATTATCAAGTTTGCTGACGACACAGTTGTGGTGGGCCTGATCTTTGCAAACGACGAGAGGGCCTACCTGGGAGGGGTAGAGAACCTGGCGCTGTGGTGCCGGGAGAACAGCCTCTCCCTGAACGTCAGCAAAGCGAAAGAGATGATTGTGGACTTTAGGAGGTCGGGGGCCAGGGACTACAGCCCCCTCAGCATCGACGGGGCACCGGTCGAGAGAGTGAACAGTTTTAACTCGGAGTCCGCATATCCGAGGACTTGACATGGACCACACACATTGACAGTGTTATCAAGAAGGCACGGCAGTGCCTCTACTTCCTTTGGTGCCTAAGGAAGTTCAAAGTGAGTCAGAAGATCCTTAAGAACTTCTACTCATGCACAATAGAGAGCATCCTGACTGGTAACATCACCGACTGGTTTGGGAATAGCACCGCACACAACCGCAGCTGAACGCACAATTGGAGGTGGGCTTCCCACTGTGGTATAATATAATGTCCTCATGTAAAGATATTCCCCACCCCTGTGTCCCCTTACCTGCGCCCCCCCCCTCTCTGTGGAATACATTCCCCTCCCCTTTCTCCCCAATCCTATGCCCCCCCCCCCCTTTCTCCCCAATCCTGTGCCCCTCTCCCCAAACCTGTATCCCGCCCCCCCCATTTGACCTATCAAATGGGACCACATCCCCCCCTTGTTAACTATATAAGTCTCCTCCCGAGATCAATCCAGGTCTTTTCACCTGGGTCATTTCAGCTGATCACCTGGGGCGAAGCCCTCAGCCATTCTCTATTCTGTACTATACTGTTTGGTTAATAAACCTTGTTATTATCCAAACCTCGGTTGACTGAGAACATTCTTCTTCAGGATATCCACGAATATCCCACAATTGGCGTCTACGAACTTGTGACGGACTCTTTGCGTCCCACCGGCGTGCTGTATTGTTTCATCGATACAGAGAAAAGTGAGTATAATAGATGGTCGACCAAAAATGTATGGCAAGGAATTAAAACCTTCCCGCTTTTCTCTGTGCCAGGTGAATGTTACAGAATGTTGTCAAATATTGAGATCATGGCTGAGTAATAATAATGTGCATTAATATATCTGATCTGTATTGAAAATCGTTACCAGGGCAACGCGTGCACCTGGGTCCTTATCAGGCGGTTCTGAGAGGATGGGTTATATGTGCTATTCCCGAAAGCTTTGGCACAAAAAGCTTTTGGCAAAGAGGCGGGAAGATAGGACCGAGAAGCTGATAAGGAATCATCATTAGATTTACCAGAGTAACGTCATAATATTCATTGTTTCAACCTCAAACTAAGCCCACAATCTCTTCCATTCCTGAAAACGATGTATTCGGATTAAATTAACCAATTGATCATACAGATAGCGGGAAGATGATTACGCGATGTCCTAGTAGTACATGATTACGCGATGTCCCGGGAGTACGTGAATGTACATTAAACGGGACATTAGTCGCGGAAAGTACATTAAACGGGACATTAGTCGCGGGTTGAAGAGACCGAGAGTGTGATTAAAAGGTATATATAATCTAATATAGCGCTGTTAAATTTCGAAGTTCAGGATTCGGTCGTTATGTTTTAAAAACGATGTATAGTTAAACCGAGGGTAAACAAGCCTTGTCGCAGCAGGGTGCTGGCCGACTAAACGAACAGCGATCCAATACAATCAGGTATACAAACACGTTAACTTATATATATTATTGTTTGTTTGTCTGTTTAAGTCTCGTTTGTATGTGCACAAGTATTATAGGACCCGTCGTGTTGCTTTATTGAGTCAAGAACCGGCTGCTGATAGCGCGCCGAGCATTGGGAGACGAGTTACCGTTATACAGAGAATAACATTGGGGTGCAACTCACGCGACAAACTAGGATACTAATTTCCGGAACCAACAAAACCGGCCCACGGGAACGACCATTTGGGAAGTATAGTTTTATCGTTTCAGTTTGTTTACGTTTCACATATGCACAGGCGCGTTCATTCGGTAACAAAACGCTGGTTTAGGTGAATTCCAGGCTATTGAGAGCTCGTAAAAAAAATACTGCATGGATTGCAAAGCGTTATTTCCGAGGTGAATGGGAACGCGTGAACGTCGCTTGGACTGATGACGTCATACAAAAGTGCGATATGAAACTATCCATGGGCGAATGTAAAGTTTAATATGCCTGAGGCCGAGGGTATATGAAATCCACGTATAGTATATGTTTTAATTGTATGTGTAAATACACGCTGCAAGGGGGTAAGATAATATGGTCATTCAATAACTGAACTGAACTGTAAGGATCCAACGTGAACACAACAGATTTTTCCGGTGAGTATGAAACAAACCTTGATGATGCATGACATAACTATCTTTTCATTTGCAGTGAATTACAGCTATCCCATATCGCTTGAGTGATTGTTTTGAAGTCCTAATGTAGATGCATGACATAACTATCTTCTCAATTGCAGTAAATTACAGCTATCCCATATCGCTTGAGTGATTGTTTTGAAATCATAAATATAGATGCATGACACAACTATCATCTCAGTTACAGTAAATTACAACTATCTCAGATCACTTGAGTGTTTATGTTGCTTTAATTTACACGTTATAAGTCACATAACGTTAGTTTTAAATAGGATTCTAATCAATTGGATAGATTTGATCTAAAAGCTAAAGAAAGAATAACAACCTTTCTTTAGAGATAATGAATAAATGCAGATAATGTTTAAATAAGACCAAAATCATGCCTCCTCTTTTCCACAGTAACATTGATGAGATATGTATATTGTGTGAGATGATAAAAAAAGAGAAGGACTAGCTAATGTTTATTGAGCACACAGGCAGTCAAAGAGACTTCACCCAGACGAAAAGAAAAGAGTGGGAAATTAACATGTTTTTGTGTTTACAGATCTGGTTCTGAGGCGAGATGCAGAACAGTGCATGCCTACACCCAAATTGTATCACAAAAGACAGAAACTCCAACAATTAGCATGTCAACACAAGGTTCAACCGAAGATGGTGTGGAGCTGAAGGAAAATCGATTCACCAGTTAAAACAAATCTGCATCCAAACACCCACATGTAAATTTAGTTTTACAGAAACAAAGCTATTCAGAGTGGACACTTGAAACCCAAGGGGTATGGCATGAGTGAGACAAAACAATGCAAATGCCTGCACTCTGACCACACGCTTGGTGGACTCACCTGACAATAGATAACAGGGAACCACAAAATGACATGCAAATAGCCAGAGAGGACTCTGACCACACCTAGAGACTCAACTTAGTATAGTATAAACACAGGTGATGATGTTGCAGCCATGAAAGTCTACCTAATTCCCATACTAACAATAACTAACCAGTTGTTTTCATCATCTCTTTTCAAGAAGGCAAACGAATTAGAGATATGATTTCTGAATAAAACCAGACAAAGTAGAAGTGCCCGAGATGAAAGATTAATGATGAAAACAACTTCACTTGCAATCTCCTCCTTCTATCCTCTGCTTATAAACCACTAAAATCCTTGCCATTTCAAGTACTTTCCATGACTGCAAAATATCAAACCACCAGGGGGGTACACAATGATTATCAACATTTACATTTACATTGATCATTTAGCTGACACTTTTATCCAAAGCGACTCACAGGTTCTGTGCGACAGGACATCAGGAAGGGCACAACTCTATCAGCTGAGTAACAATGTTCATCAAAGTGTTGAGTGCCACAGTGTACTAGTGTAGGTTAGTTTTATTAGGTTGAGTGCCACAGTGTAGGTTAGTTTAGTAGGATAAATGCATGACAGTAAGGTTAGTTAGAGGTAGAATTTTATTCTTGGTGTATTAGAGGTTAAATTAATTAATACTACTTAGATAGACGAGACAATGAATGAGTATATTCCATGCAAAATACCTGGCTGCCTAGAGGTTTTGTTGTGTGTTTTTATCTATGCTTACAGAGCGGCAAGAAAATTGCAAAGAGAACCAGAGAGGTCACGACCCAAACACCGTTAAGGACAGGTTAGTACGAAGATGCATCAACTCAATGGTAAGTAAAATAAAGAACATGCATAATGGTATTACACAATGAAAAACTATGAATTGAATTAACCCTAAATGATTTTCTTCTTTAGCAGAAAGGCGTTGAATCATTTATGTGAGGAGGTTTTCTAAGACAATTTTTATCATCCTCAGATCACAAATTGGTGAGAGGAAAGGACGAGTGAGACAACGCATGATCTGAACCACGAACGGCGGCGAGACCAGACAAGGAGGAACACAACCTAGAGACCAGGGCGACCCACGACAGCATAGGACCACCAGAGACGCCGCCAAGGAGCTGCGGACACAACCAGGACGACGACAGCAACCATGGGAGAGCCGCCATCCAACCCAGCCCACACAACACAGACGTCCCCAAGGAAGGGGAATATAGACAGGAAGGACGACATGCAGCCTCACCCAGGCGGCCCACGGCAGACCAAACCCATCACCTGCAGATGGGAACCAGAGCCCCGACCATCAAGATGGATTCCGATGATAAGATTGTCATCCGGTGAGAGAGAACGTCCTGCTGACTGACCACTACACCGACGGGCCCTCGCCCTCCATCAAGTGGTGCCACGGTAACGGGAAGAGGACAGCGAAACCAGCACAACACATTCAAGAACGCCCTGACCACCATGTCTCTAGGCCTGATGAAGGCCAAGCGTGAGCACAGTGGCAGATATGTGATGGTAGAGGAGAACAACATAGACTCCAGAAAAAAGTCTGCAAGGCCACTATAGTTGACCGCCCCACTGCTACAGGTGACCCTTGACAGGGAATGGACGGCGACCAGTGAATGTTCCCGACTGCATCGTCAAGAAGAGACACATCATCAGAGACCTGTGGACCAAGAGACTTCTGAACACACATTGTCCACATTGTTATGTATGTATTTAATTTTGACTGTGTTACTGTTTGGCCCTGCCACACGACAGACCGAGAACAGATGATCAACACGACACAGCAACTGTCAGATTCACAAACAAGAACTGTTTCACAGAGTTCATATGTATCTGGAAAATTATTGACTGGGAATGTGATGAAATACAATCAGTAAGATTGCATTAACCAATTTTATAATGGCAATGAGAAATGATCACAGAGTCACATTGCAAAATGGTATTGTTAAACAGGGCAGAACCAGTTGGGTTGTTCCAAGACACCAAGTTTGTTTTGACCATTGATAGTATGCACCACAGAACAATGCATAACGATTATCATAATCACCTTTTATATCAGTTTTATTAACCACTAGGTTAACGGTTTTCAATTTTATTTTAACACATTAGCCACTAAGGTAATGTCTATTGTAAATATTACTATGTTTGTATGTGTACAACCATGATATTAGCTCCCATAGATATTATCATGAAGACATAGTTACCACTTAAATGTCTGAGTCACGACATGAACGACTGGAGGTATGCCAGATATGTGCACAACCAGAGCTTCTAATGATTATGTTATTTGTTGTTTGATATCAGAGTTGAGGACCAATCATTGATATAGGTATTTTGAGCGGTTAAATCAGACCATTATTAAAAGGGTGATATCTATTCCCACATCTCTGATATCAAAATAACACAGACCGCAGTCCAGTCGATCATGTCATAAATCATGTATATAAATAATACTATTTTAAACTGTTATGCCAACCAACAGATCACATTGGCCAAAATGTTCATTATTTTAATTGTTTTCTATTTTATTCATTATCTGATAACCGATGGATTACATTGGTCCCATTCTTTTACCATACCTATTCACTTTTACCTGTTCCAAACAATCCTGGTATATTATACATTAATCTCACCCACATTATAATAGAGAAAAGTGAGTATTGTGGTATAATAAAATGTCCTCATGTAAAGATATTCCCCTCCCCTGTGTCCGCTTACCTGCGCCCCCCCCCCCCCCCCCCCCCCCGTGGACTACATTCCCCTCCCCTTTCTCCCCAATCCTATGCCCCCCCCCTTTCTCCCCAATCCTATGCCCCTCTCCCCAAACCTGTATCCCCCCCCCCCCATTTGACCTATCAAATGGGACCACATCCCCCCCTTGTTAACTATATAAGTCTCCTCCCGAGATCAATCCAGGTCTTTTCACCTGGGTCATTTCAGCTGATCACCTGGGGCAAAGCCCTCAGCCATTCTCTCTTCTGTACTATACTGTTTGGTTAATAAACCTTGTTATTATCCAAACCTCGGTTGACTGAGAACATTCTTCTTCAGGATATCCACGAATATCCCACACCACTCTCCTGGACATTTACAACAAGCATTGCAGGGCTATAGGAATATAGATAAATGCAATTTTATTAACATATAAAATACATGTGCATAACATATAGTGTAACTTGGGGGGCACTAGGACCCAGGAGTACCCTGGCCAGGTATTGACAGAGTATGTAGAGGAAATATCACGCAACTGAGACTTGACTTCACGTGTGTTGCCGTCTGTTGAATGGAAGCACGATACATTAGCAGAGCCAAGTTATTCGTGCTGCCCCACGCTTTTAAGGTACACATTTTTTGTTGGTAAATATATACCATCATTTCCGACCTACAACTCTTATATGTTGTGTAGACGTACTTGATGTGGTGGGCGCTAACGTTACATTTGAACTATGTGTTTGTTCCTAATTTTATCTATAGTCCTAATTCTGTCACTGTTTGATGTTACAAAGAAGGGTGTATCCGAAAGCTGTCTACAACATTTGTAACAGGTGATGAAAAAGTTAACAAATAATTAACTGTATTAGACATTTATTAATGATGAATAGGCTTCACTTCAGATTAGGGCACACAATAGCATCTGCAAATGATTTATAGATGTTTTATGAATGTCTTAACAAATCATTTGTTAAACATGAACAAATAAATGGAGGTACAGTATAGTTGTTTTTTCATATCCATTTTTCAAAGCATCTACAAATGTGTTACTACACGTTAAACAACATTATTTAATGATTAACAAATCAAGTACAAACAATGTTGATAATGAATTATAAATAATGTAGAACTACTTTGTAAATGTTATACAAATATAGTTATAAATGATCTAATAATAATTTACAAATGTATATAAATGGTTTGTTCATGATTAGTTCATTATCTACAATTACCTTATAAAGGTCTTATAACCGAGTGTTATTATAAAGTGTTACCACATCTTTTAGTATTTGTTGAGTTTGTATTGTTCTGTTATGGTTTGTGTTGTGTTGTCGAGGACCCAATTGCTGAACAGAACGAGGAGAGAATAGGCAGAACGAGACGTGGAGCCAGGGGTGTAGTAGTAGTAGTCTTTTGTCTGCAGCCACCACTGGTGCTCCGTGCTTGTGAAGCAGGTGGCATCAGTCCTTTGCCTCTGACATGGTGGAACGGTGTCCCGCCCGGCCGACGCCATGAGGCGAGTCTGCCCGGCAGGTGGCTGGTGGGCTGTTAAAGCCTATACCGCCGCGGTATAGAATTAGCAGCGACTAGCAACATTGTTCGAATTGCTGTTTTTTCTGTCAAAAGTTTTGTCGGGTGGTGGGGCCTTAGGGCCAGCCGACGTCGAAACATCGCGCAAGGTTTTGAGGTTATTAGCTTTTGACCTAGCCGCAAGCTATAACCGCAGGGAGGGCTAGGATGCTGTCAACGCTTGTTTACAGACATCTTTGGTTGGATCAGTCTCCCCTTGAGGAGGAGAGAAGGTTTTTCCCTCCTCAGGGCTCCCCTCTCCGCAGAGGGACTTTGGTCTTTCCGCAGGAGCGCGGGCGGTATTTGACCTAGGCCCCACACCGCCTCACACCGTGGAGCCAGAGGTGAGGGCACGGTCTCGCCAGCGGCTGTGGCGAGGCCCCTGTGGGATATTCGTGGATATCCTGAAGAAGAATGTTCTCAGTCAACCGAGGTTTGGATAATAACAAGGTTTATTAACCAAACAGTATAGTACAGAAGATAGAATGGCTGAGGGCTTCGCCCCAGGTGATCAGCTGAAATGACCCAGGTGAAAAGACCTGGATTGATCTCGGGATGAGACTTATATAGTTAACAAGGGGGGGATGTGGTCCCATTTGATAGGTCAAATGGGGGGGGGGATACAGGTTTGGGGAGAGGGGCACAGGATTGGGGAGAAAGGGGGGGGGCATAGGATTGGGGAGAAAGGGGAGGGGAATGTATTCCACAGAGAGGGGGGGGGGGCGCAGGTAAGGGGACACAGGGGAGGGGAATATCTTTACATGAGGACATTATATTATACCACACCCCCAACCAGTGGCCATGTTTCCCCCGCCTGAGGTACCCTGGACACAAAGACAACAGGTGATCACAAGGCCGACAGCCTTGGCGGCCGAGGGATCGACTACATTAGATGAGCACGCCCTAAAAAAACTTTGCCGTCTAGCTGTGTCTAGCTCGCTCTCCGGTCACTCCCCCCCCCAACACCAGCGGGATACGGGCTCTGATTTGTTCCCTTTGGCTGCGGGCCGCGGGCCTTCAGTGAAGCACGAGCTGCCCACGTTTCGCTTCTCATGGGGAAAGAGGCTGACACCCAGTTGCTGGCTAAGCCTGGTTCTGTCCGTGAGAATGCTGTGCTGTCAAGTGGCTCCCACGCCACACGTTCTGCGTCTGTGTTTGGTGAGCCTGGTGTTGTGTCTGTCAACGACGAAGGTTGTCAGCGGGGTAACTCGAGGCCCAGGGGGTCGCAGCGCAAGTTCCCCCAGCCCCGCCCTCGCCAGGCCAGGTATCACGTTAGTGCCTCCCACGGCCGGAAGACCGGCGGTGGTCAGTCAGGCATGCGTGATTTGGGTGGTAGTAATATCACTGCAGGGCTACGGTGTGTAGGAACCCACCCTATCGGGCAGTGTGGGGACCTCACGCCTTGCATGTCCAGCTGGGGAACAGTTCCTCAGCAATCCATGCCAGGGAGGTGTTCAGTGGGGGAGCTTTTATCACCCAGTGTGATGTCAGCTTCCCCCGTATCAAACCGGCCCTTTCTGTCGGGGTCCCCCCTTGGGTGCGATTGCCTCGTTGGTAGTGTCAGGGTGCGATATCCCAGCTCCACGAGACGCCCTGCTCGCGCGGTTGGCGAGTCTAGGGTTGGCAACGCACAGCGGGTGGGACCGGGCTGCCTATCTACGGTTCCTGGCGGACCAGCGCCAAGTGGCGGCGGGTGCGCTTGGGATTATCATCACATATGGCTACAGCAGTGCCATATGTCGAGGTGGATGGAGAGAACGCTGAGGCGGGGACTTGTGTTGCAGTTTGCACAACCCCACCCTCCGTTTTCAGGTTTGGTACAGACCCTATTGTCAGGGTCAACAGCAGTGACAGCTCTGGCCGATGAGATCCAATCTCTGTTGGCGAAGCAAGCCATCGTCGTGGTCCCAAAGGAGGACGCGATGCGTGGCGTTTCCTCCCGGTATTCTCTGGTGCCACGAGAAATCGGGGGGGGTGTCAGACCCATACTGGACCTGTCCCATGGAAGGTTCAGAATGTTGACCGTCTCCCACCTGTTAGACGCTGTCAGGTGGGGGACTGGTTCACCTCCATAGACCTGTAGGATGGGTATTTGCATCCCGATCTTCCATCCTAGTGCTTACCTACGCTTCCTTTGCAGGGCTTAGCGTACGGGTACCAGAGGCTGCCGTTCGGCTACTCTCTGGCTCCCCGCATCTTCACCAAGTACGTGGAGACCGCGCTGGGGCCTCTGCGTCGTCGGGGTTTACGAATTGTATTCTGCCCTGGACGACGTTCTGGTCCTTGGCCGGTCAGGGTAGATCGCCAGGTCTCATACCAGGCAGGTGGTGTCTCACCGGCCTGGGTTTTGCTGTAGACTGGAAGTAGAGTTCTCCTCTTCCCAGTCAACGGATGGAGTACTTGGGCTTTTTCTAAGCTCAAGGTCTATATGGGCATCCCTCTCGGAGCGGCGGCGAGTGGTTGGTTCTCGGCGCGCTCGGGAGGTTCCGTCCTAGGATGGTTACGGCGCTGTCCGTGATGCGTCTGCTGCTGGGGTCCCTCTTGGCCTCCTCTTCATGAAGAGGAGGATACAGAGGTGGTTTTTTCCAGTATGGAAATGGACCCGTAGCGGCTGAAGGTTCCCATGTCAGTACTGGGGGACCTCGTCTTCTGGGGAGGGTCTGGTGCCCTCACCTGCGGGGTCCCCGTGGGCAGCAGGCTGTCACACGTCACGGTCTTCACCGACGCCTCCCTCATGGGATGGGGGGGGACGTGTCGGGTCAACACAGTAGGGGGCAGCTGGCAACACCATGCTGCCCGGTCTGCGCTACATTCAATGTGTTGGAATTGAAGGCAGTCCTTCTGGTCCTCAAACGGCTCGACCACCTTGTGGTGGGCAAGCATGTTTTGGTCAGGACGGACGACACGACGTCAGCATCGTATATTGTCAGACAGGGAGGAGTGCGCACCGGGCGGCGGTCGGGCTCTGGCTATGGGCGTTCTCCATCTGCTCTGCCTGAGGGCTCTCCACATCCCCGGCGGGGAGAATGTGGGTGCAGGTGTGATGTCGCAGGGCGGTCCTCACCCTGACGAGTGGGGACTACATCCAGACATAGTCGGGCAGGTCTGGGACCGATTCCGTGGCCGTCCGGGATTCTGTATGCATTCCCCCCCTTACACCTGATAGCTCAGCTGTTGGGGCGGGTACGTCGGGAGCGCGGGACTTGGTCCTGGTCGCGCGGGGCCGGAGATCAGCTGTGTGGTCCCCGGCTCTGATTCAGCTCTTGGTGGCCCCGCTGTGGCCTGTTCTGTGGTCACCGCGGGCCCTCTCTCAGGCACGCGGAACTCTGTTCTGCCTCCTGTTCTGGGGCAGCCTCTAGGCTTGGCTGCTGACAGTGTGAATCTGGTGGGGATGCGTCTTGACTGTTCTGTGGTTAACGCTATCCGGTACGCGCGTGCTCCGTCCTCTACCGCGGCTTACGCTGGGGAGTGGTGTATGGTCGAGTGGAACATTCCTGCTTGGCGCTCGGCGTCTCAAGCCTGTGGAACGTTCTCTGTCTCCGAGTGGGACCTCCAACTGGTCCTGGGCCGGTTGTCGGAGGCCCCGTTTGAGCCTCTTGAGCAGGCGCCATTGGATCTGCTGTCTTGAAGACCACATTCTTTTTGGCCATTACCTCCGCTAAACGTGTGGGTGAGCTGTGTGCTCTCTCGGTGTGGCCTGAGTGCCTGTCTATTCGGTCGATAGCGGTGCGACTCTGAGGCCTAATCCAGTCTTCGTGCCAAAGAATATCCGGAGCTCTTTCGCTCCAGGGATATTGTGGTTCAGGCGTTCGTCCGCCTCCTCACGCTGGTGAGTTGGAGGCGGGCCTTCACCTGTCGTGTCCTGTCCGTGCACTGGGGGTTTACCTCAGGACTCGGCTCTCAGGGCTTTCGTTCAACTGTTTGTTTGTTACGGTGGCCCTTGCGCGGGTGAGGCGCTGTCCAAGCAGCACCTGTCACATTGGTTGTGCGGGGGCGTTGCCTTTTGCTGCACATTGGCTGGACAGGTCCCCCCTCGGGCTGCTGCCCTGTTAGGGGGGGCCTCGGTGGAGGACATCTGTGCTGCGGCCTCCTGGTCCTCCCCGGGTCCCTTCGTTAAGTTTTACCTCATGGACATGACTGGGGGTTCTGTCTCCCAGGCGGTTCTGAGGTCTGGGACATCTCCTGCGTCCCGCCATTTGCTGGGCTAGCAGGGGTGTGTAGGTGTGTGCCACGGGGTGATGTGTCACACGTGGTCCCGCCTGTGCTGTGCGTTTTTCAGGGGTCTCTGGTTCCCCCTTTTTCGCACTTTGGTGGAGTTGACTGCCTCCCCCCCTTCGTTAGGACGGGCGGGTGGACGGGACTCCCCTCCTCCCTGGTTGGGGCTTACGGGCCCTCAGGGGGTACACTTGTCGGGCCACGCCTCTGCTCTGCCCCATATCTCATAATGGCGAAGAGCGAAACGCGATGATATAAAACGAAAGGTTTTTTTTTGATCCACTTTTTCTCCCATTTTCTATATTTTCTCCCATCCCAATTTCGTATCATCCAATTCAACCCTCCCCTGTCACGAATGCTGTTTCTTGCCTCCCACAAGCCGGCTGCAATGTGGACTAAGTCATACATAGCACAAGTCCCCTCCGGTACTTGAGGTAACAGCAGTCGCATCTTTTCACCTGCGCAGCTCGATCTCTCGATCTCCCCGACACTTCCTGATTCTACTGCGCAGGCGCACCAACCGACCTGTAGGAGTCGCTGTCCACAACGCCCGATCCCCACCCATCAGTTTCCCACCCCCTAATACGGCCAATGTGTATTAGTATGGACGGCCAGCTAAACTGAAAGCAATGTGGAGCGCTGGGCTCGAACAGGCAAGCCCAGCGTCTCCGTCATTCGTGGCGAGCGCCTTGCCCACTACGCCACGTAGCCGCCGATATATAACGAAAGGTTATCCTATAACCTAGTTATATGAATACTGGCTGAGCGTCTCGCTCTTACCGCCCTGAGGTCCCTTGGTTGGGTTTTCAGTGTTGGAAACTTTGTGTGACCATGTCCGGTGTCATATAGTAGACCGCGGGGGCGTGGCCTGGTCATGTGCATGTGAGTGCAATTGTTTGTTCGTGAGCACAGTAGGTGCTAGGAGATAAGAGATATCTCATAATGGCGAAGAGCGAGACATGATGGCCAGTATTCATATAACTAGGTTATAGGATAACCTTTCGATATACAGGGAGCAACAGAAAAATGGGGAGAAAAATGTCCACTCAGATGGACTTTATGCAGACATTTTCTGGTATAGTACTGGTATAATACTGGTATAGTACTGGTATAATACTGGAATACTACTGGTATAATACTGGAATAGTGGTATAGTACTGGTATACTACTGGTATAGTGTAACGCTTGGGTTCTCTGGCAGGCCTGAGAACCACCCATCATTCTGACACCGGGCTTCTCTGTCACTTATCTCCCTGTCACTTGTCACTTATTGTTTGGGTCTCCTGATTGGTTGTCACGTTGGAACGCTTGGTATGTCAGGAATGTGGTCGTACTTAAACCCCTGTCTCTCTACTTCCAGTTGTCGGATCTTCACTTTCTCCTGCAGAGTACACGGCGGTACTGCAGACACTGGACGTTGCTGTCATTATTGTTATCATTATTATCTTCTCTCTTCTCTGCGTCAGTGTACTATCTGTTGCTATTACTCTAGGTGTACCGTTCTACAATAAAGAGAACCACCGTTAATGAGTAAACAACCTTCTCTGCCTCTACTTATTACTCCACAACTGGAACCTACCTGTCTCCGTCGTAACAGTATAGTACTGGTATACTACTGGTATAGTACTGGTATAATACTGGTATAGTACTGGTATACTACTGGAATACTACTGGTCTAGTACTGGTATACTACTGGTATAGTACTGGTATACTACTGGAATACTACTGGTATACTACTGGAATACTACTGGTATATTACTGGTATAGTACTGGAATATTACTGGTATATTACTGGCATACTACTGGTATAGTACTGGTATACTACTGGTATAGTACTGGTATAGTACTGGCATACTACTGGTATATTACTGGTATAATACTGGTATAGTACTGGTATAATACTGGTATCAGGGCTCTACAGTGCGACCATATTGCTCGCATATGCCCCTAGAAATATGTGTGTGCGAAACGGAAAACTCAATTACTCGCACGGTGTGCGACTCAAGATTACAGCCTCAATCGTGCTTTTTACTACGCTGGTAATCGTTCAAAAACTACAAGTCCCACATTGCACTCAAGCCAACGGTCCAATCACAGTAGAGTGACGTGACTGGTTTCAAGAAAAAATAAAGGAAATGACCAATCGGAAGCTCTCATTTTCTCTTTTACTTCCTGAAAGTCCGCCATTGCGATATGCGAGCGTTTTCCGAGACACAAGTAACATTAAGTTAACCTGTTCCACACGATGTGAAAATCCGCATAAAATATATACCTAGGTAAATAGAATATTGCTCCACTTCTACAAGGGCTATTTGCATATTATTGGTATCTAGGTACATCTATGGACCTCAGGGAATGTATTCACAGTGTCAGAAATATTGTGTCTATTACTAGGCTTGCTTAAATTGTGATGAAACAAAGGAGAATATGAATTATGATTTTTCTTTGTATCTTTGACAGTGAATAACACCATGCTAATAATGACCAAACTTAAAAGACTGCCACTGACCTCGTTCAGTACCCTCTTGAGATCATGTGTACAAAAAATCTAAGGAAATTAATAAAGGGAAGATGATAAAACCGAAGGTTCTGTAGATACAGTACTGAATTCTCCCATCCGGACCAATGCAATTTGAAATATTATTATAGAATATAGAATAGATGCTTATACATTACCTTATTATAGCCAATTTGCACATTTATATATATATACATATATTATCTTCAATTTGGATTTAGTATCACCAGGCGTGCATAAGAACAGATAATGATATCTACTGTAATCTACTGTACTTTTTTATTTTCACCACAGTGCAACCATTTTGAAACTAATTTCAGATCTAATTGTTGCTACATGCTAACAATAGGGAGGAGAAACTAACTGCGTTTCAATATTTGTCAAAAACTTTACCTTTTGTGGCTTATTATCTCGAATAATAACAGTTATTGATATTATTCATTCAGAACGCTGAACTTTGAACCCCCACTGAACCTGCCAGGAAGTGAAGTTCTAAAAAATTCCAAATGGCCGCAAAAAAACTACAATTCCCATGGTTCAAATTTTCAAAATGGTTGCTGTCCTCCCGGTAGACTTCAGTAAATCGAAAACTTAAAACGATCTAATGGCACTTTTAACCTATTGCTAAACTAACGTATTGATGATAATATACATTTTACATGCTTTTGTGACATGTTAGTGATGTTAATACTTAAAAACGTTTGATTTTAAAATCGCAAATATTTTGCATCACTCTGAAAAATATGGATATATGATCATAATGTCATTTAGGGGTCGGTACCGACCCAGTCGGGTGGAACAGGTTTGTAATATTCTAGTCTTACCAATAGCAATAGATTTGAGAACACCTAGATTTATCGATAGCAATAGTAATATAACGTTAATGCAACAAAACGAATGCCTTGCTTTGTTAATCATAACGTTGATGCAGTAGTCGTGTAGTGTCGTTGTGTTGGCTGTAACTGACATGAGAATAGCAACACTGTGTACACATTAAAATTGCGATAATTGATTCTAACATTTTCAAATCGATGCAGTTGAATTGTCCCCTTAGGATCGATGCATTGCTGTGAGGATTCGCCTGTCCCTGGACCCCTTTTCCCTGTCTCCTCTCCTTATCAGCCCCCACCCTTGCGAGAACTTTTCCCTGTCTCCTACTCTTCACCAGCCCCCACCCTTGCGAGAACTTTTCCCTGTCTCCTACTCTTCACCAGCCCCCACCCTTGGACATTCTTGTTCCTATACCTTCACGCACCTGTTGGGAGTTTGCAATCAGCTCGGGAGAGTACTTAGGTTGCAGACTCCCCTCCAGTCCTTGTCGGGTCGTTCTGTGTTCGGGACTCTGTGTTCGTTCTGTATTCTGTACGTTACCATCACCTGCCGCGTCTCCGGCGTGAGACGAGGTGCCAGCCATCACCACCTGTCGCCGTTTGCCTGGAGTGGGACACCGCCTTCGCTCTCTAATTCTCTACGGGAGGTTTCCAGTGTTCCCACTCCAGACGTCAAGCCGGCTCGCCATCGCTCCCGATTCCACGGGAGGAAGGCGTCTCTTCGTGATCCTCGTTCCTGGGGTGAGGCTCGCCGTCGCTCCCTATTATTCCATGGGAGGATGGCGTGTGCTCATCCCGTTCCCCTCGGACCCCGGCTCGTCGTCGCTCCCTATTATTCCACGGGAGGATGGCGTGTGCCCATCCCGTTTCCCCTCGGACCCAGGCTCGCCGTCGCTCCCTATTATTCCACGGGAGGATGGCGTGTGCCCATCCTGTTTCCCCTCGGACCCAGGCTCGCCGTCGCTCCCTAGTATTCCACGGGGGGATGGCGTGTGCCCATCCCGTTTCCCCTCGGACCCCCTTTGTTCTGCGCTGCCCGTCTGCAGCATCCGAGGAGGAGGAGGAGGATTCCTTTGTGAGCAGCAGAGCCCTACTCGGTGTAGGGACGGGAGGAGGATCTCCGTGCCCGGCCTCCGCTGTCGGGCCCCTGTCCCCGTGCCAGGCCTCCGCCGTCGGGCTCCTGTCCCGGTGCCCGGCCTCCGCCGTCGGGCCCCTGTCCCCGTGCCCGGCCTCCACCGTCGTAACCCTGTCCTCATCCCTGTAAGCGGCCCTGGCCCTGACACTTAGCCCTGACACTTAGCCCTGGCCCTTAGCTCTGGTCCTGGCCCTGACACTTAGCCCTGGCCCTTAGCTCTGGTCGTGGCCCTGACACTTAGCTGACACTTTCATCACAGACCTAAAATCTAGTTTTGCTTATATGCTTATATATTTCACATTAGACACGTTCCTGGCTCTGAGGCTCTGCAGGCAGCAGAATTGGTTTCAATGAGGGGAGGGGTTACAGCCAGGTAAGGTAGCGTCTGTTGAGTTCATTGTGTGTGTCTGTGTGCATGCCGGGGGGGGGGCGTGAACCGACTCATTGCCAGACGTGAGCGATTCGACTCACGCTCACGGCAATGAATCGGCTCTTATGAACGAGTCGCTCATGACCGACCCATCACTAGCGTCTGACTATTTCGCGAGTGCAGCATTGGAGCCTAGGTTATGCCAGCCAAGATGAAGAGGACATCGTTCGGCCGATGGACTGAAGATGAAAGTTGTTGCATGTTAGACAGTTCAGTCAGGCTAGCCATTAGCTACGTTATAATATTAAGTGTGGTTCAGTCGGGATATAGCCATGATGATGTCGGCTAGTAGCTAGCTTAGCTAAAGGCTAACTAGCGTTAGCTAACCTAGAGACAGCGCGTGCAGCATTGTTATGCCAAGATGAAGAAGATGGTCGTTCGGCAGATGAACTTCGTCAACTCCACGCGGTTGTCTCCATCCTCTTGGACGTTTGGTGAGTTTTTAATGCACTCTATTCTATTCACGCCGTGGATATCTCTCTCTCTCTCTCTCTCTCTGGAGCCAAACTGGCCGACTAGATGTTGTAGTACTAGTAGCTAACGGTGTGTGGCCTGGTGTCAGCACCTGTATTGCTTTTCTCATGTTGTACAGTTTTTCAGTGGTAGCCGCATAGCTTGCTTCTGCGTTAGCTAATGGTTAGCGATAGCCGGGTTGAGCTAACTGTTAGCCAGTTAGCTGTTTAGCTACGACGTTAGCTGCCGGCTGCGCTCGGCTGGGAACGTTAGTTTGATGCTATCAGTTAGCCTAGAGTTAGCTGTTAGCTTGTGCTACGACCATTGACATTAGCCGTGAGAATAGCAGGGGGTTCTGGCACTCTGACTACGACATCATCTTTGACAGAAGATGTAGTCGGGCCTGCACCATGACAAGGCTCCGGCCATAGCTTCTTTTTGTCCCGCCAGCGAGAGGCCTTTCGTCAACGTGGAGACCTGTGTTGCGGCCTTTCGCCCTGCGTTCCTCGTGCAGGTAAGATGTCATGACATTACCCCACTCTTCCTTCCTTCCCCTCCCGAATGTTTTGTTAATAACGATGTTTTTTTCCAGGCAAAACATATGTTACTTCACAACATTTGGAGATACGACATGTGCTGTGTGTGAATTGTCTTGGTCGTTTGTGTAGCTTGGGTAGCGTTGGGCCGTTGGCCAAAGCTGTGTGTGGCCTGGTGTCAGTACCTGGCTAGCCTATTTAGCTGAATGCTGTTTAGCTGTTTTCTCTGGTATAGACCCTCTTCTCTTTGGATTTAAGTGTTGATCTTTGTCCTTTTGGATCTATATATATTCATGTTGCCTTTGTGAAGTTATCTTTTCCTTCTGTTTTGTTCTTCCATTAAAAGTTGAATATCCTTTTAGGGGCTCATCTTTGCTTATCTCTCTCATACATGCTCTCTCTCTAACACACACACACGACAAACACACATGCTCTCTCTCTCTCTTTCTAACACACACAGTCTGCCTATGGCGGCCTTTCTCGATGGCTAGGCTGTGCTCGCTGAGTCTGTACCTAGTCAAGGATCTTCAGTCACAGTGCTCAGGTATTCTGCCACTGTGTACTCTCTGTTTAGGGCCAAATAGCATTTCAATTTCTTTCCAATGTGTCTCTCTCTCTCTCTCTCTCTGTACACTGTATATTGACTGTAGAACGGGAGCTCTCTCTCGCTCTCTCTCGCTCTCTCTCTTGCTATATGTTGACTGTATCATGCCCAGCCTCGGGCAGCGCTATTATTTAAGAATATTTTGACTGTATGAAAAAAAAAAATATATATATATATATATATATATATATATATATATATATATATATATATATATATATATATATATATATATATATTTTTTACCTTTTGGGGGGGGGGGGGGGGGGGGGGCTCTGGTTTAAATCTCGCACAGGGCCTCGCATTTCTCCCAGGCGGCCCTGACTACTGGTATAGTACTTGGGTAGTACTGGAATACTACTGGAATACTACTGGAATACTATACTGGTATACTACTGGTATATTACTGGTATACTACTGGAATAATACTGGTATAATACTGGTATATTACTGGTATAGTACTGCTATAATACTGGTATATTACTGGTATAGTACTGGTATATCCACAATACTAGTACTAGTATTATTGTAGTTGAAATTGAGCCATTGACGCACATGGTCCAATATATCGGACAGATGATCAGAGCAATTTCCTCACTAAATAAAAAAAAGATACTTGGAATATTTGACAGGCATATTGCTTTTTAGATGTTACTTGACGTAAAAAAAAATATATATAATAATAATATTTACCTGCAAGTGTCTTCTTCCATAGAAGGAATGGGTGGATATACCTGAGCAACTTGGCATGCTGTCATTTCTGTCGGCCATCTTGAGTGTTGTTAAAATTACATACAATTCCGACGGCTGGCCACTGGATGGCAGTCAGGGCTTGACATTAACACCGGCCACCGGCCACCGGCCAAATGCTGGTAGAATTCGGCTGTGGCCCGTAACTCCGTCATTGTACCGGCCACAGTGGCCGGTGACTTTTTTTCTATGAAAAAAAAACATTGTAGTCTACAAAAGGCATCGGCAATAATTACGTCAATCCAAGTAATACTACATAATACTACAACTCCCACAACAATTCGGAAAAGTGCATTACCGGCCAGATCCTGGTAGTGGTGCTGTCTCGAGAATGGAGTACTCCTTGTTTTTAGACCGGATGTTAATTTTTTTCATTCAGGCCTACTTTCTGTTAGCGTGAAGCTATGCCTTCATCAGATCGCATGGAATACCTTTTGCGACGCCGAATTCAGTATGCAGTAAAGGAATATAGCATCAGCCAATGGACATATCGATCTACCAGATGGCGATCAATAACTGTGAAATCCTTTTTGAGATCCAACCGGCCACAGGTAAGAACAATTTCACGTAGATTTCATGCTGATCAGGCCTTGTTAGCATAGCCAATCAGCCGATGAATGAATGAAAACTTTATTTAACAGATTGCAGAATGGGTACTGTAACTGAGGGGTACAATTCCCTGACTGTATTACTAGATATGATACTTACTACCACTACCTTTGTACTTAATATTCGGCCACCCAGTACACGGCATAAATATATTATCATAAACACTCTCACGTAGATGAAACGGATCCAACACAAATGTACGAAGTCGAAACAGGTCTTTATTTCTACACAGCGATGGTGTGTAGAACAAGCACTTAATCACTTAATTACATTTATGAATTGAAATAGTATGCACTTTTATGGCAAAGAGTATTCGTCGGTATATCAATAGAGAATGTCCAATCTCTGAAGGCGCAGGTGGTAAATATACGACCTGGAATAGTTAAGGAATAACAGCAATGATACTTTAATGATTATATACTAGATACACTAGAGGGGGTTAATCCGGTCGCTTGTAAGCCGATAGGAGTAGGAGGGGGGGGGGGGGGTAGAATCCGGCTGCCTCGTCCGGCCAAGGGTATCCCAGGTGAACCCACTGTAGTGCCGTTCAATGCGCCGGCGATCCTTGGACCACAGATGAAAGCAGGTGGACTCTTTGTGGGCCGGCTCTCTCCGGTCCACGGGGGAGAGACGTGAAGCGACCTCGTCTTGCAGAGCGTCTCCTCACCTTGCGTCCTCTCCAGGGGGGGGGGTTCCAACACACGGCAGTGTCGGGGGTCTTTATCCATGGAATAATCAAAGTATACAAAGCATAATCCGTGCCTGGGAAGGCGGGCTGTCGTCGGTAGAATAATCCGGTATACAGGTCCACTCGCTCGTCGGCTCTGGGGCTCCTCGGGTGCAGCTTCACATGGGGTCAACCACCCTGGGTAAGCAGCCAGTTCTCTGCCCGAAACGATGGGGTACTGACTACGGTAGTATTCTCACCGCACGAAGCACTATATATTAACAGACTATTATTAGCTTAATAGACTACGTCCAACTCGACGATATAGTGCCAAATATGACTATTCAAATATTAATATACACGATGTCTCAATACCGATGGTAGGCGAACTTGGCCTTACTCCCACACGTGGCGTCGCGGGGAGGCTTTACGTCTGTGACTCTATTGGAGGGTAAGAAACTGGACTGAAAAGAAAGTCCTACTTTAGTAGCGCAGTATATATACGCACTATGAACAAATAGTCCCATTAGTGGTGCGGTAGCCAGATTCCTACGCGGAACTAGGACTTGTTCGTACATGTGGAGCGGTACGTTTGAACTGGGTCTGAGGGGTATGGCAGCCTGGCACCAAGGTCTCGACCAATAGTAGAATGGAGACTATTATGGGATGTTCAGTAGGCTAGAATGGATATTCAATGCATATTGTACAAGGAATATACAAGGGATATCAGGGAATATTAGAGAATATACAAATACAATTAAATATATATATATAAATAAATATATATATTCGGTTTAATCTGGCCCTTCACAACAGCCACCCCCTGAATAGGTCCCAGACCTAATCAGTTAAACAGAGACAGATTAATCGCGTTGTCTATTTACACATAAGGGTTTGCTGTAGGGGTCAGTCAACTTCACAAAGTCATAGGGTTGTAGGGTCATGGTCATCATCGATTGTGTCTGGGAGTCGAGGCAGTTCTATGAGCCTCGCCACGGGACGGGTGTAAGTGCGACCCTGGACGAGCACTTCAGCTGCTCGGACCTTGCCGTCGGCACCGGTGATCACTTTGCTTACGCGGCCGGCCGGCCACATAGCTCTGGGCAGTGATTGATCAATAATCATGACGACTGTTCCTTCTGTCAAATTGTCTCTCTCCTTTACCCACTTCTGGCGGGTCTGTAGAGACGGTAGGTAGTGCAGTAGGAAACTGTTCCAAAACTTGTCGGCCAATACTTGGCTGTACCTCCACATTCGTCGGCCGTTCGCTTCTTCAGGCCGGTACATTGTCTGTGGTAATGCAGGATCTAGCCGCCCCATCAGGAGTGTGTTGGGGGTAACTGGGTCGATATCCGCCACATCACTGGAGACATATCCGAGGGGCTTCGAGTTAAGTACTCCCTCAATCTCCGTGAGGACTGTCATTAGGACTTCTTCCGCCACAGTCTGGGCCCCAAGTACTGCGTACAGGGCTGTCTTTATGGAGCGCACTTCTCGTTCCCAAGTGCCACCGAAGTGGGGTGCGTTTGGGGGGTTGAATTGGAAATCAACCTGTGCTGGAGCGAGGTGGGTCTTAAGTTCTGGGCCCATAGCTTGGAAGCTCTCTCTCAGCTCTCTTTCGCCGCCTTTGAAGTTTGTCCCATGATCGGACAATAGGGTAGACGGTCTTCCTTTCCGTGATGTGAATCTTCGGAAGGCCATAAGGAATGAGTCTGTGCTCATGGTCGGGAGAAGCTCGATGTGTATCGCTCTGGTGGTCATGCATTTAAATACAATACCCCACCGCTTCTCGGTTCCTCTTCCTTTCTTTATGTGCAGCGGGCCAAAGCAGTCCATACCCGTTGAGTGGAATGGCTTGTCACCGATTCGGAGGCGACATGGAGGAAGGTCAGCCATCCTTGGTATGCTGGGCTGCGCGCGCCACTTGCGGCAGTCTAGACATGTTCGCTGGAAGCGTCGTACCGCCTCTCTTCCTTGTAGGATCCAGTAACGACGTCTGATTTCCGCGAAGACTCTTTCTGCTCCTGCGTGATGTACATCCTCATCGTATTTCTTTATAATCAGCTCTGTGACCTTGTGTCGGCTGTTCAATACGATCGGGTATTTAATGTCATTCGGTAGATTGGGGGCTCTGCGTAGGCGACCACCCACTCTGATGAGGGTATGAGCGTCGCTCTCGGGGGCCAGGTGAATTAATCTGCTGTCGGATGGGACGGGCTTTCCTCCCTGTAGACAGGCCAATTCATCGGGGAACGAGTCTCTCTGGGCTCGCTGCAGTAGAAGCAATTCTGCTTCCTCGTAGTTAGCTGCTGACATATCAGCGGGGGACTTGCACTCCGGGTGGTACCGCAGGAATGTTCTTTGTTGTGCACTCTCTATGGACATGCAATCGTCTATGTTAGGGTCGGTGGAGGCTACGGTGCTCAATCCACAGAACACAGACTTCTTATTTTCCACCTCCTCTGGACTTGCTTCCCTCGGGATAGGCATGGGCCACTGTCCTTCCGGGAGTCTTAGGAATGCGGGGCCGTCGCTGTAGACATTGCGACGGGTGAGGTCATCCAGGGGCATCCCCCGGGTGATGACGTCAGCTGGGTTCTGTTTTGTATCAACGTAGCGCCACTCTGTTTCTCCGGTTAACTCTTCGGTTAAGTCTTGAATCTCGGTGACTCTGACTCCCACGAAGACTTTGTACTTGCATGAGTCCGATTTGATCCAGGCGAGTACCGTCGTGGAATCTGACCACAGGATTGTTCTAGACACCGGTATGGTGAGCTCACGTTGGATGAGCGTGGCTAGGTGCGCTCCGGCTAGGGCTGCGCAGAGCTCTAGACGTGGGATAGATTGTTGCTTGCGTGGGGCTATTCTCGAGCGGGCGAGGACAAATGCTGTGTAGATCTCTCCCCCCTGGTCTTGGGCCCGCAAGTAGGCTACTGATCCGTATGCGACCTCTGAGGCGTCACTGAAGACGTGTAAGTCCATTTTACATGTCTCTGGCCTCACCGTGGGTGGGAAGTAGCTTCGGCGCATATTAACGCCTGGGAGTGAGTGGAGCTCCATCTCCCACTCTCTCCAGGTGGATGCAAGGTGTGCGGGAATGGGGTCGTCCCAGCCCTGGTCCTTGTCCCACAATGCTCGTACAATCATTTTTGCCCTGGTGGTGTACGGTAGAATACATCCTAGCGGGTCATATTGTCGGGCGAGTGTTGTGTACACACTCCGTCTGGTGGTCGGCGCCGCCGCCGGCCTTCCCTGCTCCGTAGTCAGGGGCTTGTGTCTGTAGTGAAGCGAATCTGTTTTGAATCGCCACACCAATCCCAGGGTCATCTCCTGGGCTTCTCCCGGGATTGTAGCCATCCAGGTCTCGCTGCTGGCTGCCTTGTCCTCGGAGGAGAGGCTGCGCAGTACTTGCGGATCGCTGCTGGCCCACTGCCTGAGATCAAAGCCGCCTTTGATCAATGAGGCGCGGAGTTTAATCAGGAGAGCCTCGGCTCCTTCCTGGGTTGAAAGGCTTTGTAGACAGTTGTCTACGTAGAAGCTGTTCTTTACGCTGTGTCGGACCTCTTCGTCCGCTGCTGGGTCCTCTGCTACATGTTTCTGTAGTGCAAATGTCGCACAGCAGGGGCTGCACGTCGTTCCGAAGGGGAGGACTTCCCATTGGTAGATGGCTGGGTGCTCATCTCCTGGCTTCTCTCTCCATAGGAACCGTAACAGGGGCTTGTCCGCCTCTACTAATCTCACCTGCAGGAACATTCCTTTAATGTCCCCGCTGATGGCCACCTTTTCCTGGCGGAAGCGGAGTAGAACGCAGAGTAGGGAGGGGCCGAGTGTGGGACCGGGCAGTAACTCTTTATTCAGATTTTGGGATCCGATCTGGTAGCTGCAGTTAAATACTATGCGGTCTTTACCGTTGTGATGGACCTTGTGGTGGGGCACGTACCACGATTCAGTGGTCTGGTCAGCCTCTTTAATGTCCATCTTTGTGACGTGTCCCGCTGTGATGAGCTTCTCAATCTCAGCGCGGTATACACTCTCTTGGGCGGGGTTCTTGGCTAAGCGCCGCTCCGTGTTCAGCAGGTACCGTTCTGTGGCGTCTGTCTTGGCGTGGAAAGTAGGCATTCCTTCTCGCCGCAGGAGTGGCGTGGCGTATCTCAACACGCCGTTGACCGGGACTCTCTTGGTCCCTGTCTCGAGGAGGTGAATTGCGTAAATGTCATCTTTAGAGCGAATGTCTTTCTTTCCGTTCTTAAAGGGCATTTGTTCCAAGGTCCATAGCCGCTCTACGTGTTGCAGGAGTGCGGTTTCTCCCTCTGTGACTTGGGAGTGGAGACATCTAGTGGCTGTACTTCGGTTGAGAGATTTGGCGAGCGGGCCTTGGAGAGTCCATCCCAAACGGGTCTCGACTGCTGCAGGACAGCCTCGGGGTCCGGTATGAACCCGGTCTATCGGGACAATGAGGTCTGCATGGTCGGAGCCTATCAACAGGGTCGGCATAGCATTGTCTATGAGCGGGATCGGTAACTTGCGCAGATGTGCATATTTCTCCATCAGCTTGGCGACGGGGTATGTGTACCGCGACAGTCCTATTTCTTGGCTGGTGAAAGCGTCTGCAATCTGGTACCGTCGCTCAGGCTGGCCGCTTGCTGCGATAGAGAATGAGACATTCTCGCCCTTTATCGTCTTCAAATCTCGTCTTATTGTCCGAATTGTCATTTGGGTTTCGCTTCCCCGCAGCCCTAGCTGGGCCGCAGTGGAGGCGAGCAGCAGGGTCTTCTCTGACCCGTCATCGAGGACGGCGTAAGTGTCCAGGACTTTATTCTGGTAGCTTAGTGTCACACGCACTACTTTTAGGAGTACTCGGGCTCCACTGCTGCTGGCGGGATCGATGTACATGACGCTCGCTTTGCGGCTGGATGGTGCAGGTGAAGGGCGCCGTCTGTTACTGTCGTGAAGTATGTCCAGATGGGCTCCATCGCACTTGGTGCACCTTTTCTTTAAGCGGCATTCGGCTGCCATGTGTGAGCGCGCACAGCGAAAACAGCGCTTGTTGGACTTTATCCATTGACCTGCTTCCTCCGCGTTCAGCTTGGGGAAGGAGTCACATTGCGCTAGCCAGTGTTCTTTCTCACAGTAGGGGCACACTATCTTCCACTTCTCCGTTCTGGAGGGGGTACTGTGGCTCCTGCTGCTCGGTACTGACTCCGATTGGTGCATCACAGTCACCGATCTTCTTCCATCATTTAGTCGTCTGGTTCCTTCTCTGGAGCCAGGGGTGCTCCGTCCGAATGTATCTAGCCGTAGGCTGCTGACTTCTCTCGCCAGGAAGTCTGCTAGATCGAGGAGGTTCGGTTCGGGGCCATTCGGGTCTCTGTGGTCCCTCTGCCGCCTAAAGCGCTCCTGACGAGCGGGCGGCAGCTTCTCCAGGATCCTTTCCACATTTGAGTTGCCGTAAAGTTCATACTTCCCCTTTTCTCTTTGCGCTCCCAACATCCCTACCAGGGACTGCACTCTGATGGACAGGTCGTCCAGTGCTCGATTGTCTATTGCTGGGGGTAAGCGGTCGATGTGTCGGATCTCCTGGATCACGTAATCCCATATGCGCCCATACCTCTGGTCCAATGCTACCAGCGCTGCTGTGTATGGGGTGGTGGAAGTCGCGTAGGCGAGCGCTATATTATGTGCGCGGGGTACCTTTAAGTGCTTCAGTAGGATGCCGTATTTGTGGCGTTCATCCAATACATCCACCAACATGGTCTCCAGACACATGCGGAGTTCTGTATACTGGGCCCGGTTCTCTTGGGTGAAGTCGGGTACCATAGGCGTGCCAATGTATGACGCTGACTGTGGATACATCGGCGAGCGTTGGGGGAGAGGCCTCCTAGGCGAGTCTCCTCCCGCTCCTTGGTATGGGCTGGTACCGGCAGTGTACCATGGCCCGCTTGTCCAGGTGCTGTTCCTCGGTGCGGGTCGTGCGTCATGCTCACCCGGGTATAGAGTCGGGGGTCTGTAGCGCAGCTCCGCGGGAGTATAGCCTGGGCTGTACCGGGCCTCCTGGTCCGGTAGAGTACTGTGCTGTCTTCGGGCGTGGTTCTCCTCCTCTTCCTCTTCGTCTTCAGTTAGGTCATCCAGTGCTTGTAGTCTCTGGTTTAGCCTCTCCACAGGATATGCTGCTCCTTCCCGGTTGCTAGGTCTCGCTTGGACCGGTGGGGGGAGGTGGTCTGTGGGGGGTATAGACCTCGTCTGTTGGTCAAGTTCAGGGTTGTTTACTCGGCTAGGGGATGCCGCCCTGGAGGTGTGTCTAGACGAGTTCCTGGAGCCTCTGGCGGAGGGAGAGGGTGTTGTCCGTCTGATCAGCTGTTCTATTAGTTGCGACTGCTGTCTGTCGCGCGCTGTGTCCCGTTGAGCACCGGCTCGTTCTCGGGCCACATTCTCTTCCATCTGAATGCGTCTTATTTCTAGACGTATCTGCTCGTGTTCGCTTCGCTGCTGGATCTGCAGTCGGTCGCGTTCAGCAGCGGCGTTCAGGCTGATGAGGAAGGCCTGCTGTAGGGTCCTCTCTGCCTCGCTGGGAGAAGGCGGTTGTATAGGGGAGCCTTCCCTCGGGGTACTCCTTGCGGAGCCTTGGAGTTCTATCTCCACGGTGCTCTCCCCGTCTTCTTCCGTGCCGAGTTCTCTCTCGGTAGCGTTGTATTCCTCCCGGGACTCATCGGGGACTACTTCTTCAGTACTGGCGGGGTGTGAAGTCATGTCTGGTTCCCACTGGTCCCCACCGTGAACTTGGTCAGTTACATTAGAGCCCGTAGGGGCCTCTATGGTCTGGGTAGTCTGGGCGTTGGGGTTAGACATACTTTTACTTTCTAGTTTTACCGCGTTTACTGTTAGTAGAAGACTAGGTTGTTGACTGACAGCGTAAGCCTCTAAGTACTGAGGGAGCCGTCGTTCGCGCTGCGGGCGTTGGTTAGGAGGATCGTTTCGTGGAGTGTTCATCATAGGCCATTTCAATATTAATAACACTATATTAATATTACACTGATTACCATCCGGCTCGAAGGACCAATTGTAACTGAGGGGTACAATTCCCTGACTGTATTACTAGATATGATACTTACTACCACTACCTTTGTACTTAATATTCGGCCACCCAGTACACGGCATAAATATATTATCATAAACACTCTCACGTAGATGAAACGGATCCAACACAAATGTACGAAGTCGAAACAGGTCTTTATTTCTACACAGCGATGGTGTGTAGAACAAGCACTTAATCACTTAATTACATTTATGAATTGAAATAGTATGCACTTTTATGGCAAAGAGTATTCGTCGGTATATCAATAGAGAATGTCCAATCTCTGAAGGCGCAGGTGGTAAATATACGACCTGGAATAGTTAAGGAATAACAGCAATGATACTTTAATGATTATATACTAGATACACTAGAGGGGGTTAATCCGGTCGCTTGTAAGCCGACAGGAGTAGGAGGGGGGGGGGGGGGGTAGAATCCGGCTGCCTCGTCCGGCCAAGGGTATCCCAGGTGAACCCACTGTAGTGCCGTTCAATGCGCCGGCGATCCTTGGACCACAGATGAAAGCAGGTGGACTCTTTGTGGGCCGGCTCTCTCCGGTCCACGGGGGAGAGACGTGAAGCGACCTCGTCTTGCAGAGCGTCTCCTCACCTTGCGTCCTCTCCAGGGGGGGGGGTTCCAACACACGGCAGTGTCGGGGGTCTTTATCCATTGAATAATCAAAGTATACAAAGCATAATCCGTGCCTGGGAAGGCGGGCGGTCGTCGGTAGAATAATCCGGTATACAGGTCCACTCGCTCGTCGGCTCTGGGGCTCCTCGGGTGCAGCTTCACATGGGGTCAACCACCCTGGGTAAGCAGCCAGTTCTCTGCCCGAAACGATGGGGTACTGACTACGGTAGTATTCTCACCGCACGAAGCACTATATATTAACAGACTATTATTAGCTTAATAGACTACGTCCAACTCGACGATATAGTGCCAAATATGACTATTCAAATATTAATATACACGATGTCTCAATACCGATGGTAGGCGAACTTGGCCTTACTCCCACACGTGGCGTCGCGGGGAGGCTTTACGTCTGTGACTCTATTGGAGGGTAAGAAACTGGACTGAAAAGAAAGTCCTACTTTAGTAGCGCAGTATATATACGCACTATGAACAAATAGTCCCATTAGTGGTGCGGTAGCCAGATTCCTACGCGGAACTAGGACTTGTTCGTACATGTGGAGCGGTACGTTTGAACTGGGTCTGAGGGGTATGGCAGCCTGGCACCAAGGTCTCGACCAATAGTAGAATGGAGACTATTATGGGATGTTCAGTAGGCTAGAATGGATATTCAATGCATATTGTACAAGGAATATACAAGGGATATCAGGGAATATTAGAGAATATACAAATACAATTAAATATATATATATAAATAAATATATATATTCGGTTTAATCTGGCCCTTCACAACAGGTACAATACAGTACGGCAATTGTTAAGGGGATGCAGACCAGAGAAAGACGTTTGTCTTGTTTACATCAGGGTCCCCCATTTTCAATTTATAGTGACATTTATGACATACACAACATACATGACATCATGACATCATGATACATCAGTGTATGATGCTACAATAACGAATGCCGTTATTGGTAATCAATCATCAGAAACGACGTCCCCCGCGATAAGCCCCTCAGGCAAGCAGGAATACTAAGCTCCAGTTAACCTAATTTATACAAATGGAAGTATTGATTTCGCCGTAACGAATCATTACAAAAATATACTGTTAACTGGAATATGTTGTTTCTTTACACATATGTTCAGGCCCGGACTGGCCATCGGGAGCACCGGGAGTTTTCCCGGTGGCCTGGCCTGCACAGATTTAAAAAAAAATATATATATATATATATATATATAAAAAAAAATTAAAAATCTTTTTTTTATTATTATTTAAAGAAAAAATTGCCAGGCCATTCTGGTATTGTGGCGGCGGCACGGCGCGATAGTTAGTTAACCTAGGTGGGTGGGGAACAACCAGGATTTCAATGTCTGCGACAGAGTTGGAGAACTATCTGACTCTCTCCCTCACGCGGATCACACACACAATGGAGCCGTGCTGCCGCTTGTGATTGGTGGAGGCGGGACCAGGCGATACAACTGATTGACAGATGATTGATTGATTGATTGATTGATTGAAAAGTTTATTAACAGATTGCAGAATGGGTACAGTACAGTACAGCTCAATACATACAATTGTTAAGAGGATGCAGACCTGAGAAAGACTTTCGTCTTGTTTCCATCAGGGTCCTCCATTTTCAATTCATCATATGACACACACGACATACAGATAGACAGTACTGCTACATCTATACATTTATGACATACCAGATTTTCAAATACAGTACTGTTTGTGATACTAAAAAAATCCAGAAAAAGAGTGTATATACATTTGACATAGAAACTGTGCATTGGGGGAGGTTGGGTAGGTGGAGTGGGGCTGTACATTGGAGGTGGGGGGGGGTTGGGTAGGGGGGGGGACACTGTACATTGGAATACTGACCTACATTTGACATAGAAACTGTACATTGGAGGAGGTTGGGTAGGTGGGGTGGGGTTGGGTGGGGCTGTACATTGGAGGTGGGGGGGGGGGGTTGGGTACATTGGAATACTGACAAAGCCATGCTTGGTCTTTATTGTACAACTGGGTTAGGACATTTGTAGGGGCCAGTTTTGAATTGCAGTCTCCCGTAGGTGTTCTTTGAGAGTGTTTTTGAAGGTGGGTAGTGATTCACATTCCTTTACAGCTTTGGGTAGGGCATTCCACATTGTTGTGGCATAATTGCGAAACGTGTTTAGTCCCTTGTTTGAGTCGAATCTGGGTTTTACATGATTTGTGGAGCTCCCTCTGGTGTTGTGATCGTGGTATTCACTGACCTTTGGGAAGTCTTTTGACATGTACATGGGTACCTTGGTCGTGTAGTGTATCTTGTAGACCAGGCCCATTGCAAGTTGCTGTACTCTGTCGTCTACTCTAAGCCATCCTAGGTTGGCAAAGTGTGCAGGGGTGAGGTGGGTTCTAGGAGTCAGGTCAAGCAGTAGTCTGACTAGTTTGTTTTGAGATGTTTGTAATTTGGTTTTTAGTGCCTTTGAGGTGCTTTGGTACCATGAGGTGCAAGCATAGTCGTAGTACCCTTGAATGAGTGCTCCTGCCAGAGTCTTCAGGGTATTCTTGTTTACCAGGGAGGAGATCCGGTACAAGAATCGAGTTCGTTGATTGACTTTTTTTATTACATTGGATGCCATTTTGTCACAGGAAAGATTAGCCTCTAGGATGGAACCCAGGTAGGTAATTTCATCTTTCCTTGTGACAATATTGTCACCCACTGTAACTGAGAAGCCGTCGGTCTTGCTGAGTTTGTTATTTGAACCGAAGAGAATGGACTCTGTTTTGCCCATGTGTAATGATAGTTTGTTGTCGGCGAGCCATATGCAGATTTTGCCTAGTTCCGAGCTGAGGGTTTTTTCAACCTGTAACTTGTTCTTGTCAGAGACCAGCAGGGCTGAGTCGTCCGCAAACAGGAACAAGTTGCAGTCACAAGCTGACGACATGTCATTTGCATAAATTAGGAACAGTAGTGGTCCTAGTATGCTTCCTTGGAATGGAATGGCAGACGGCACTCGGATGCAGAATAACAGCCAGGCAATGAGCCAGGTAGTGAGGGACTCGGGAGAGATACAGTAGAGCGAAAGTCAATTAACGTTGATGTCAAGATGGACAGTGGAAGAAAGAGAAAGGGTGGAGGAGAGAGGGATAAAACAAAGAAAAAGAAAGGCCCTTACAGGAGAGAGTGGTTAACTGTATTATAATAGTAAATAGAAAAATATGTTGTGCTCTTGCTTTTTTCTTTTTGAAGGTGGAGTTGTACAGTTGTATTTGAGGTCCATAACAGTAGCCTACATTGTACTAAGCAATTGTTGGCTCATTAGTTTGTGATTCACATGCACTAAAATTCACCAGAATGCAGGAAATTAAGTCTTTGTAACAAAAAAAATCCTGGTGGGGGACCCCCAGACCCCCCGTTTAAAAAGTGGCCTGATTGGGGCTATATTCCGCGCTATATCTCCCGGTATGAATTATTTCCCCAGTCCGGCACTGCATATGTTGGATTATGTCATTGGTTTGTCATGTCAAACCAATGAAAAATCGCGAATTAACCGGTGGTTATCCTATTATATTATCATAGCTACAACAACACACAATAACGTTAATATAATTACATGCATCATTGTTTACAATGAACGGTGGGGCTAATCGAAAGGACTGGACACGGACAAGTTAAACTAACCTAAAGTTAGTTGTTCACCAACAATCTACAGACACCAACAAACACAGAACCGGACTGTTATATTAAATTAATTGATTACTGTTTAACTTGTGTTAGGGTTTGTAACCGACCCCAAGCGCAACGGCACAGAGAGAGTTGTTTCAGAGTTAGCCAAAGCAAGGGCGTATTTATTCTCAGAGTCACAAGATAGAATTAGGTTGAGCAACAGAACAAACGGGGAATCTGGCATGTGAAGAATGTTGCGGCTCTGCAGATTCTCCCAGTAGGTGGTGGTGAGGAACTAGCTTGTGACGTCTGAGCCGCTCTGCAGATCCTCCCAGCATACACTCCAGGTGGAAACGGAGGGAGAGAGAGAAATCCCAGTTAGCCCAGCGCACAACAGAAACAGAGAGGTGACTGATCCAAATAAATATCCAAGTGACTTGATCTTCGGTGTGATACACACAGTTAGCAGAGTCCAGAGAAAAAACAATACGGTAATCCAAAGTGTAAATCCAACAACAAAAATTAGGTGAGAACAGTATAACAAAAACGGGATCTCTTCGGTGTTTCACAAACACACAAAAAACGGATGATCCAAAAAGAACTGTTTCCAAAAACTCACCAGAGCGCAACGCGTAAAGCGGGCAGATAAACGAGGCGCAGCTTCGTACGGGGAATCAGGTTCTCCACAGGGATACTTCACGAAAGTCCTGGGGAGCAACAGACAGGGAACAGCGACGGGAAAGAACAGGCAGATGCAGGGAATATTCAAAACGATCCAACATCGATACTAGGGGAATCAGGGTATATAAAGCCACAGGGCGCTGATGACAAGCTGTGACAGCTGCGGGATGAAATTGATCATTGCTCCAGAAGTGTGTGGTGGGAAGAGCACCAATCAACACGGCATCTTACAGGAAAGAAGCGTGTGGCGGGGAATGCAATTAATTAACAAAATACCTTAAAGGAACGGAGCGAGTGGGTGGGGAGCGGACCAAACCTCACAGTACCCCCCCCATCCACGGGAGCCACCCGGCGACCAGGCCGACCCGGCTCACCCGGATGGGCACGATGGAAGTCGGTGATCAGGCCGGGATCTACGATGAGCCGGCGGGAGACCCAGCTCCGTTCCTCCGGACCGTACCCCTCCCAGTCCACCAGGTACTGGAACCCCCGACCCCGCCGTCGAACGCCCATCAACCAGCGGACCTGCCACTGGGGGTGACCGTCCACCATCTTGGGAGGAGGTGGTTCCGGAGCAGGAGGCATCAGGGGACTGAGAGAGACAGGCTTAACCCGGGACACATGGAAAACGGGGTGAATGTGCATGGACGCAGGAAGCTTAAGACGCACCGCCGCCGGACTGAGTACCTTCAGAACCTCGAAAGTTTCTTGGCCGAGGACCGAAGTGGGAGGTCCCTCGCGGAAAGCCACACCCTCTGCCCAGGGTGGTACGTCGGCGCAGGAACCCGGCGCCGGTCAGCCCCATGACAGGCGCGCTCTGATGACCGGAGCAGCGCGGTCCTGGCGATCTCCCAGACCCGACGGCACCGGTCGAGGTGGTCCTGTACGGAGGGAACTGCCACCTCCGTCAACTGTGCAGGGAAAAGAGGGGGTTGGTAGCCCAGGGATACCTCAAAGGGTGAGAGGCCGGTGGCGGAACTGACCATGGAGTTGATGGAGTACTCGACCCAGGGAAGGAAACGGCTCCAAGAAGCCGGTCTCTCGGCAGCCACACACCGAAGAGCAGACTCCACGCTCTGGTTCATCCTCTCCGTTTGTCCGTTAGTCTGGGGATGATAACCAGAGGAAAGACTGACCGTTGCCCCCAATCCCTTGCAAAAAGCCCGCCATACCTGGGAAGTGAACTGGGGCCCCCGGTCCGAGACGACGTCCTGGGGAAAACCATGGAGGCGAAACACGTGGTGTGTCAGGAGGTCCGCCGTCTCGGCCGCCGAGGGAAGTTTGGGAAGGGCCACGAGGTGAACCCCCTTGCTGAACCGATCCACCATGGTCAGAAGGCACGTGTTCCCCTGGGAGGAGGGAAGACCCGTGACGAAGTCCAGCGCCACATGTGACCAAGGACGGCTCGGAATGGGAAGCGGCTGTAATAGCCCGGAGGGTGCCTGGTGGGAGGCCTTGCTGCTGGCGCAGACTGCGCAGGCCAGTACGAACTCCTTGACGTCGTTCCTCATGGTGGGCCACCAGAATCGACGAGCCAGGAAGGAGAACGTGCGATGAACGCCCGGGTGGCAGGCGAACGGGCTGGTATGGCCCCACTGGAGGACCCGGGACCGGACCGAGTCGGGGACGAAGAGACGATGAACCGGTACATTGCCTGGAGCGCGATGGAAGCGTAGGGCACGCCTTACCACCCCCTCGATGCCCAAGGTGACGACTCCTACCACCCTGGCCTCTGGGAGGATGGGAGTCGGGTCCTCAGTGGTTGGAGCCCCCTTGGAGTGTAACCGGGACAGGGAGTCGGCCTTCGTGTTGCGGGAACCAGGGCGAAACGTCAGCGAGAAGTCGAACCGACTGAGGAAGCTGGCCCATCTTGCCTGCCGGCCATTGAGGCGCTTGGAAGCACGGATGTACGTCAGGTTCTTGTGGTCCGTCCAAATGGTAAACGGCTCCTCTGCCCCCTCTAGCCAATGATGCCACTCCTCCAAGGCAGCCACAACCGCCAGCAGCTCCCGATTGCCGATGTCATAGTTCCTCTCGGCAGGGAGGAACCGATGCGAGTAGAAGGCGCACGGATGTACCTTCTGGTCCGTTGCCGACCGCTGGGATAAGATAGCTCCCAGTCCAGTATCCGAGGCGTCCACCTCAACGATGAACTGTCTCTTGGGGTCTGGATGGAGCAAGATCGGGGCGGAAGTGAACCTCTTCTTGAGGGAGCGGAACGCAGCACACGCCGCTGGGGACCAGTCGAACGGCAGGGCGGGAGAGGTCAGTCTGGTAAGTGGTTCCGCCACTTGACTGTAGTTCCGGATGAACCTTCGGTAGAAGTTGGCGAACCCGAGGAAGCTCTGTAACTCCTTCCGAGAGGTGGGTTCCGGCCATACCTCCACGGCCTGGATCTTGCGTGGATCAGCTCGGGTCAAGCCTTTCTCCACGATGAAGCCCAGGTAATCGACGGAGTCGGAGTGGAATCGGCACTTCTCCGCCTTGACGAAGAGCCGATTGTGGAGGAGGCACTCCAGCACACGGCGGACATGCTGGATGTGTTCCTCGAGGGTCTTGGAGAAGATGAGGATGTCGTCTAGGTATACTACCACAAACTCCTCCAGCATGTCACGAAGGACGTCGTTCATGAGCGCCTGGAATACCGCCGGAGCGTTGGTGAGGCCGAACGGCATCACCAGGTACTCGTAGTGGCCCATGGGAGTCTTGAAGGCGGTCTTCCATTCATCGCCCTCTCGGATACGGACTAGATGGTAGGCACTCCGGAGGTCCAGCTTGGTAAAGACGGTAGCCTGGGTGAGAGGCTCTTAATTCGCGATTTTTTATTGGTTTGTCATGACAAACCAATTACATAATCCAACATATGTGTAAAGAAACAACATATTCCAGTTAACAATATATTTTTTTAATGATTCGTTACGGCGAAATCAATACTTCCATTTGTATAAATTAGGTTAACTGGAGCTTAGTATTGCTGCTTGCCTGAGGGCATGCGCACGCTCGGCCAATCAGAGCAACGCGGAAGGGAAGGTTGCTTGCCGAAAGGATACAAGCCGCCCGGGGATGGGCAAGACGAGGGAGGCGGGATCCGGGGAGGGTGAACACAGGGAGAGTCTGGGGGAAAAGGTCAGGATGAACAGGGCTAGGATGGGGGGCCCTGGGGCAGGGGGGCGGTGACAAAAACCCAGGAGGGGCATAGGAGAAGGGGGGCTGAGGAAAGGGGCTGGAGAGGGGGCTGGCGTAGGGGGGCTGGGGAAAAGGACCAATGGGACTGGGGACGGGGGCAGAGGAGAGGAGCGAGGGGAACTGAAGCAGAGGGATGGAGAAAAGAACCCAGGAGGGGCATAGGAGAAGGGCGAACGGGGCACGGGATCAGGGGGACTGGAAACAGGGACAGAGGGCCGACGAGGGGGGCTGGAAACGGAGACAGAGGGCCAACGAGGGGGGCTGTAAATGGGGACAGAGGCCTGGTGAGGGGGGCTGGAGCAGGGGGGCGAGAGCAACAGCCCCGAGGTAGGGCCCCGGACGGGGGTCCCTCCAGGCGTAGACCTAGGGGCAGGCCCAGACGTGAGCCTTGGCGTAGACCCCGGTGAAGACCAAGACGCAGAGGCGGGGCCAGACGAGGAGCCGGCACCAGACATAGAGGCTGGGTCTGGCGTAGAGGCCGGGCCAGGCATAGAAGCCGGACAAGGCACAGAGGCTAAGCTAGCTGTCGGGGCTACACTAGCAGCTGAGAACATGCTAGCTGTAGAGGTTCTGCTAGCTGCAGAAGCTTTGCTAGCTGTAAGGGCTTTGCTAGCCTTCCGAGTCTTGCTAGCCTTCTGAGACTTGCTAGCTGCAGGAGCTATGCTAACAGTCGAGGGGGCCGTGCTAGATGTACGGGCTAAGCTACCAGACAGGACTAAGGTGCTAGCAGTCGGAGTGACTCCAGCAGGAGGGACTAGGGTGCTAGCAGTAGGTACTCTAGCAGGAGGGGCTGAGGTGCTAGCAGTGGCTACTCTAGCATGAGAGGCTAAGGTGCTAGCAGTGGCTACTCTAGCAGAAGGGGCTGAGATGCTAGCAGTGGCTACTCTAGCAGGAGGGGCTGAGGTGCTATAAACCCTCCTAGCTGAAAGAGCAGTCCTAGGAGTAAAAACAAGGCTAACAGGAGAGACCGAGCTAGCAGTAGGGGCTAAGCTAGCTGAAGGGGCAGTCATAGATGTGGGAACCAAGGAATTAGCTGTAGGGAGCAAGCTAGCAGGGGAGGCTAATGTGCTAGCTGCCTGGGATACAATGGCAGAGGGAGCAAGGGAGCTAGCCGTAGAAGCTACAAAAGTAGTGGAGGCCGTGCTAGCTGTGGAAGCTACGCTAGTAGTAGGGACTAAACTAGCAACAGCTATGCTAGCAGCAGGGGCTTCACCAGCAGAGGAGGCCGTGCTAGCTGTGGAAGCTAGGCTAGCAGTAGGGACTGTACTAGCAGTAGCTATGCTAGCAGTTGGGACCATGCTGGCAGTAGAGGCCTTACCAGTAGTTGAGGCCTAGCTAGCTGCAGAAGCTACGCTAGCAATGGAGGCCATGCTGGCAGTAGAGGCCTTACCAGCAGTAGAGGCTTGGCTAGAGGCTGGAATAGCTGTCTTATCCAGGTTCTGCCATACTCCTCCAGCTGTGGGGCCAGCTCAGGGTGCCACTCCCTGAGAGAGTAGAGCAGACGTAGAATGGCCTTCCTCTCCTCCAAGGAGGAGAAAGGTATATCCCCCTTCCTGAACACCTCCAAGGTGCTCAATGCCTCCCTCGTCCTGTTCGCTGGGTCCAATTGGGGTCGGTTCATACTGTTATGGTTTGTGTTGTCGAGGACCCAATTGCTGAACAGAACGAGGAGAGAATAGGCAGAACGAGACGTGGAGCCAGGGGTGAAGTCAAAATATAGAGCTTTACTGAAGTGCAGCAACAAAACAGGCACAAAGAAGGAATCTCTCAAAACAGAGCACAGCAAAGGCTGGCAGAGAGCAGGTACAAAAAGGCACAACTAAAACCTCTGCAAAATCAGGCAGGGAAAAAGGGTACAAACTAATCTACAAATTAAACACTAACAAAACTAGTCGAACTGTACACGAAAACAAAGAAGGTAACACAAACTGAAAACTATACTTGCTGAGAAACAAAAGGTCAAGGAACACGAACGGGAGCCAGGAACACAAGGGCAAGATGAATTGCAAAGCATGTATCATGAAACATCAAACATCAAACAGCAGTAGCAAACAATGAACCGACAAAGGGAAGGGGGCAGACAAGACAGATATACACAGACAAATTGACACATGAGGGTGATTGGGAACGAGACGCACCTGGAAAGGGACACACTGAAACAACTGAGGTAAAAGACTAAAAAACAACACCAGACGGGGACAACACAAAAAAACAGTATCACACTTAACAAAAGCACGGGAGCACAGAGGGTAACATATATACAGGGAGCGACAGCAAAATGGGGAGAAAACACAGAAATACTGACACTTTAATAATACATAAATGGAGGAGGAGCAATGGCAGCATCTGTCCAGTAGGTGGCAAAAATGGGGGCGAGTGAGGAGCAGGGGAAAGTCTGTGCAAAGGTGGGGGCGAGTGAAGAGCAGGGGAAAACCTCAGAACAGGTGGACCGTTACAGTTATATTATCGTATAGCTTACGCTCTGCTCTAGTGGAACCCTATCCCTTATCAATCTAATACTGAATAAATGTCTTCACATGTACACACCCATCCGCCTGGCCACACCCACATCCACTCCTATACATAAGCGGGGACGTGGCCATACTAACAGCTCCTTCCCTATTTTCACCACCAACAAGTGTCTGTATACACCACTTGAGTTTAGTGCCGAAGTAGTTGTTGGAAAGGAGCTACGTAGACATTGTATCTTATTTTTCTCTCTCTCGCCAATTTACGAGAAAAAGACATAATGTTTGCACCTTCGGAGGGTTTGGACGCTCACAACGTCACCCTTCACCAGCGCTTCTCCATTGCTGCGTCCTCCGTGCATCGTGGGGCGTCAATGGCTCCGCGGTCGTGGCGGTCAGATATGCCCGGGCGGCGCCCGGTGGTGAGTTTGCCTCTCCGAGGGGCCGTTGAGCCTCCATCTCCCGTGAGATGGCCTGGTTCCGGCCCTGGTTCCCCTGCCAGTGGACAGTCGGCCGATAGCCGACAGCTCATCTGGTGGCAGGGGATTTGCGACACAGACTCTTCGCCTATGCTCGCTCTCGTCGTAAGGCGGCGAGCAGCAGGGGCGAACGCCCAGGCTTTGATGTTGTGCTGGAGCCGGACGAGAGTTCTCTTGCCTTGTCTCCATTTCCGATGGAGACTGAGGATCATATGGAGGGGGCGAGAGCTCTCTTGTTCAAAGCCCCATTGGAGACGTATCACTCTCCCCCTCTGGGAGTGGCAGGGAGTGTTGCGTTTCCTTGGGGTCCCTTGTACTCCGGTGTTGGGTTAGAACCTCCGACCCTGAGACAAGATGCCCAGCTATCTGCCGCGTCAGATGGTGGCGCCCGTGGCAGCCTCCCGTACGTGAGGGACGCGAGTGACGTGGAGGGAGGTACACAAGGGGAGTTGCTTGCCTTGTTCCCCGAGCTCATGGCGGCCGCCGCAGCCACTAATGGCGTGGCGTTGCCGCAGCCTCTGCCTGCACCTGTTCCTGATGACATGATAGGTCATCTCTGGCAACGTCGTCCTGTGAGAGAGACGGGCGTTGTCTACCCATTCTTCCCATCAATGGAGGCCTACATGAAACAGGGACAAGTAATCTCCCGCATTGTTGGCCTTACCCCCGCCTACGTGCCAGTCACGCGGGTGGCGGGTTTGGTCCAGGGGCTAAAGGACGGGGTGCCTCGGCTTGATAGCCCGATGGCATCCATACTTTGTCCCGAAATGGTGTGGGAGCCGTTGCGAAAGCCGGTTCCCCAAGGGAAATCGGCTAGGCAGATGGCTAATTGGAGTGACCAGGTGTACATCGCCGCGACTCAGAGCCTAGCTGCGACTTCCAACATCGCGCAGCTAGCACGCTACATGTTGGGGATGATGGCGGGCGTGTCGGTATTGGATGACCATCAACAATATCTTCACGCCCAGGCGGCTGGAGCCATCCTGCACCTAACCCAGCTGCAAGCGATAGCCGCAGGGAAGGAGCGCGCCCTGGCCACTCTATGGAGCAGGCGCAGGTGCCGGAGCAGAAGAGGATTCCGCTGCTCACGGCCCCCCTCTCCGATGCTGCGCTATTCGGGTCGGCCATGCAGCAGATGATGGCAGCCTGCAGAGAGATGGAGGAGGAGCGCTCTGTGCTCCAACCCCATTTCCCCCGACCCCATGCCACCGGTGGGGATCGACGTGACCAGGCTCCCCAGAACCGTTCCTCCGGGCCGGCTCCCCGTGGGGGCAAGCACCGCTCTGCACGCGGCAGGCGCCGCTAGTGACTTCCCTGTTTGCCCCTGTCCCCTCCCCCCCCCCCCAACATATGATTTTGTTATTAAATAAAAAGTCCCTCCTGGTGAGGGACTGTTTTTTGTTACAAAATGTGTGTTTATTCACTATATATTGGGGATATGATGTATAAACCCTCACCTAGCTGTGGGGTTGTGTGTTTGCTTAGGGAGTAGGACAGTTTTCTTGAAAAAAAATTCTGGTCGCTATATATATGTGGGCTTAGCAAGGCCTGTGGCTAGCACTCGGTCGAAAGACTTGTCTTCCCTCATCATGAAAAATACTGTGTTCTTCTTGCTGTAGTAAGAGTGAACTTTACCTTTTTTATCTGAGGGGGTTGTGTGTATTCTGTTACGTTTGGGAAACATGGCATCGAGTCCACAACCAGGTTAGAGTGTTAGCCTACAGAAGTAATCACATTATGTAGGTTGTACCGAGGTCTTTTTGACCCTCTCTTTAAACGTCTGTTTCTCTTTACTTGGTGAAGTATATAAACATGGATGACGTGTTGCCACATGAGCCTAAAGCCTTGTATAAAGACCAGTTTTTTCGCAAACAAGTTTATCGTCTGTGGCTGGCGTGCAGATGGTTGAGCTTATTCTAGTGGATATACGATTTTCATGTAGCATGCTAGGTAAACTGGTATCATCGCTGCTTGTTTGTTTTCATCGTATCCGGGGTATGGGGTCATAAGGGGGTGAACTGATAAACCCCTCACCACCTTTTTCTGATTGGCCAGGGGGTTGGACCTCCCGTTCTTCGGTCTTCCTGTCAGGGTGGGGAGAGGGGGGGGGGGGGGGGAGGGAGTTCCCTGGTCCCACGCCATATTTGGGCAGGTGGGTCACAGAATTTCCCCGGCCATAGAATACGTCACTGGGCGCGTTTCTATTGGTCGTGAGGCTTCCGTGAGTTTTTTTCAGGCTCCATGTTGTGGACCTGCTATCATTGTCAAGATTGAGTTATGCGGTGCGTGGAAACTTTGTTTTCTGCCCTGCTCTCTATTGCATATGCGTTGAGCTTGTGGTCACGTAGCTCAATGTTTACATATATCTTTTCAATTATTACTCACGTGGGAGGTCTCTCTGGGGGTTCCTGTCCCCTTTCTTTATACAGAGCAGTGTTGACAGGGTTTCTTCCCTCAGACGCGTCATATGGGGCCCATATCTGTGTCTTTTGGCCAGCTTCCTACCGCTCGTCCCAGGCGGCATGGAGGGAACGTTATCTGGGTTCTTGTTAGAATTACCATTGATGTTTTTTGGGTCTCGACGTGTACATAGCGCTGGCCCTGGGTGCTTCAGTGTGGAACCACGCATGGGCTGGCACGCCTTGGTTGCTCAATATAGAAACTGTGTTTTTTGTAGAGCAACTGGGATGGAGATTTTATCTCTTCCGAGCACCAGTGTACTAGGTTAGTCTCGACGAATTCTCGCTCATCTCTGGGGGGAGATGACGGAGTAGATCGAAACAATGGCAGAGGGGTCTCACGCCCATGGGGTGGGCCGCCGAGCGCGGTGCATTCATGTTCTGACTGTCTTGGTGGCGCCCTCTGTGATGTTTTAGATCGACACGCGTACCTACCCCCCTCTTAGGACTGGGGATGGTGGCGTGATTAGGACACAGGACTGGTTCTGGTCGCGCCGGACCAGGTCAGTTAACCCGGTACCCTGGTACCCTGAAGGACTTTGTGCTTTTTTCGGGGGGGAAATGCCGGGTTGGCCCGGGCGTCGCAGGGTTTGATGTTATGGAGGTGTGTTCGTGATTACGTCACTATGAGTTATCCTTCGCAGTTGCTTGGTCCATATTGTGTTGTATCTTGCTCTGTGCTAAGGAGCCTGGTCCTTCTCCATTCTTTTTCACCCCTTCCTTCCCCTGCTTGGCGGGGCTGAGAGGGGGCTGTCGAGGTGGTTCTATTGTACCCCTCTGGCGTCCCTGTGTACGTCCCGGTCCGCCGGGCCCAGGTCCGGACTCGTTCTCGTCGACCTGTTGGCCTGGGTTAACCCCTTCTTGAAAACTGGAACGCTTGTACTACCTGTATAGCCGGTGTATACGCGCAGTTGTGTTTTGGAGTTTTTTCTTGGGGGGGTTAAGGGAACAACCGCCTCCTGTTAAACTAAACATAGGGGGGGTGGTTGGTTCCCCGGTGTGTTGGTAGCGGAATCGACTCTCGGGTTTAGGCCGGGCTTGACCCCGTCTGCCTGCGAGTGTGCCCCCGCACTTTTCCTGACGTCTGCCAATCATGTCAGCCTTCTCTGCCTCTACCTCTCTAGGGGGTCGGGTTTTGTGGAGGCTGCAACATGGTGCACAGCATACCGAACGCCCCTTCCGCCGGGGTGCTGTTCTCAGTAGACCCCTTAGGCGCCTGTCTAGTCCGCAGTGCTCCGGGCACAGGTCGAGTTACGCTCTTGACCTGTTGCCAGGTCGACTGGCCCCACAGTGTTGTGGGGGTGTAGCCTCTGTGGAGTGCTTCAGGGCGGCGTGCTGTAGGGGGGAAGGGCCTGCTCTTGGATTGGGCCCTGTCCGATACGCTGGCGATGTGGGGGGTGGTGTCACTAGTGACCGTCTGTTGGGGTCTTGATGCTACGGCATCGTTGGCCTCACCAGGCCCCCTTTCCGGGGGGTCCTGACTAGGGATGCCCCGATCGATCGGCCACCGATCGTTATCGGCTGATAATCAGTATAAATATGTGATCGGTGATAATGCTTTATTTTCGCCGATCGTCAAAACCGATCGAAAAACATGATCCAATTCTTAGCGGAGATCTCACAGTCACTACTGACTTCTCTCTCAGACACACAGCTGCCTGCAGCGTACGGCGCCTCCTCCTCCTCAGCCCCTCCCGCACTCATGTAAACAAGAGCCTCGCAGTCTGCTATAGTCTGGTGCATGATGCGACGTGAGCTAACGTTGGCTACCAGTACCTACCGAGCTAACGTTACTGTTTAAACTAAATGACCCAGTGACTACATGAGGCATTGTCTAACGTTATCTAGCTGGCTAGCTACTGATAGCTGCTGATATCAACAAATGCTCCAGCAATAGTCGAGTGCATGATAAGTTACCGCCGTTGGCTCTAAACTAAATAGTTCACTGAGGCGTTGTCTTAACGTTATCTAGCCAGCTAGCAGTAGCTACAGATAGCTCCTGATATCAATGTCTTATAACATTGATTCGAGCTGAGGGCTTGCTGAATGTGATTTATACCAATACTAGGGTCCAGCTGCAGCGCCGGAGAATCCTGGCCGTAGCTGGAGGCTACTCGAGTACACACAGACAGTGGAGCTGTTTGCAGATAGCGAGCATTTTGACTTGTTGCGTGGTGGCGATGTCTCGCAGATAATACAAGTACAAGTCTAATTATATAATATATATATTTTATATATATTTTAAAAAATGTATATAAAATAATTCTTCATTTTTTTTTATCAAAAACGATCGGTATCGGCCGATATGGCTCAAGACGATCGGTGATCGGTGTTGTGAAGGGCCAGATTGAGAATCTACCTTTATTGTTTGATATACTTTGTATATTATTTATATATACACGGAATATCCCTTTACCTGCGTTCAAACCAGAGTAATATTCGCTCTCCTTATTGGACAGCGCCCTAGGCGCCACCTCGCAAGCCCCCAACGTCAGGTTCAAAGACAAGTTCAGGCATGTCAGAACATGCCCGGAGACAGCGTATTGATCCCAGACAAGGACTGCGGTTTGGGACTAGATAATCACTTAAGTATATATACAGCGCAAGGTGCGCACAGCAGTATCGATCACCTGCTTGTCCATCTAAACAAGCCAACGTAGTTCATCGTGTAAATTGAGCACTCGTGCGTTGAGAACATGTGCGAATAGAATAGTAAAGTGTCAGAGTTTAATGCAGTAACGTCAAGTTCGACCTAATCTAATGTGAAGTAAATAGTCGTTCATTTATTGTATATCGTGCAACCACAGTTCGTTCGTGTGTAGCATTACCCAGCGGTTCGTCGTGTTTTAGCTAGTGTACCTTAGCCAGGGTGTGTGGCCTAAATACGTCGCCCGCACCCGAGGAGGCCTAGTCGGAGAACCGTTGGACATGTGCACAGGAGAACCAGCGTCGGCGATTGCAGAACCATTACTGGTTGGATTATATTGATTTGGAACGTGTTACCCGGAGAAGAGCCTCGTTGATTTCCACTATCGTTTGGGATTCAACCTCGTGAGGATTACCACTCGGGCTGGCCTCATGGACAGAGGCTGGCTAGCTGTCATCAGTGCTATCGAGCATTTGGATTACAATTATTGCTTTGCTGCTGATCGTTGGATTTACAAGGACCGACTCCTGTACGTGGAGTCTCTTTATTCTTCATTGAATCAGACTGAGTATCCGAACATTCCTCTACCCTCTAGGCCTTACAACCCCGGAGGGAACCCATTGTCTCCAGGCGGTACCAGCGTTGCCTTCTATAGTTGCTATTATACGACCGGTGGCATCAACTTAGACCCATCGTAGGAATCCTGCTATTCCCAGTGACTCATGCTGCTGACTGACTTTATTCATATTCTTCGCCATACAAGCGCGACCCTAATTCTCATTCTGTAACCTAATGTTGCATAATAATAAAATACCCTCAAATACTATTTCTTTGTCAATGCCGTGTTCTTGTGAGTGTTCACCATCTATATTCGATGTACTGTCTGGCCAGTAATTAAAGTACATAACTAGCAGTGGTTTAATCTATCACAATCTTTAATACAGTCAGGGTTTTGTAACCCCTCAGTTACAATTGGTCCTTCGAGCCGGAGGGTATCAGTGTAATATTTAATATAATATTAATATTGACATGGCCAGCGGTGAACACTCTCCAAGCGGCTCCCCTAAGCTAGAATGCCCGCCGCGCAAACGTCAGCTACCTCCATATCTGGAGGACTTCGCTGTCGTTTTACCCCCTAGCTTATCTAAACAGACGTTAAATACGGATAAATCGGATAGTTTAAGCATGCCCAATCCTATCGACTTGGCGACCCCGCCAGTAGAGACCCCAGTGGGTTCAAGCCAAACTGACTTAGCTCACGGGGGGGACCAAGTGGGACATGACGTGACTATACCTCCAGACAGCGTCACCGGGATAGACCCTGGAGCGCTCCAGGAGAACAGATCTCCAACAAGCACTGTCAGCACCCGATCACCTCCGTCAGTGTCATCCCCCAGCGAGGCGGACCAGAGACTGGCGCAAGCCTTGATCGCCACGCTGACAGCTTCAACCGAAAGAGACCGACTCCAGGGTGAGCGCGACCGGCTTCAAGCAAAGACGCTTAGTGAGCGCGAACACTCTGCCACGGAACGAGAGCGCCTTTATGCGCAACTCCAAGCACAAGCCCTTAGTGAGCGCGAACACTCTGCTACGGAACGAGAGCGCCTCCGGGCGCAACAATTAAGTGAGCGCGAACACTCTGCTGTGGAACGAGAGCGCCTCCAGGCTCAACAAATGACTGAGCGCGAACAACGAGAACGCCTCCAGGCGCAACAATTGAGCGAGCGCGAACACTCTGCAGCGGAACGAGAGCGCCTCCAGGCGCAACAATTAAGCGAGCGCGAACACTCTGCAACGGAACGAGAGCGCCTCCAGGCGCAACAAAGGAGTGAGTACGACCGCATCAGACTGGAGGAGAGACGCCTTCAGACGGAAGAGAACATCGAACGAGACCGCGCCAATGCACAGCGCGACGCCGCCAATGCACAGCGCGAAGCAGAGCGCGACGCCGCCAATGCGCAGCGCGAAGCAGAGCGCGACCGGCTGCAGGCGCAGATGATAGAACAATTGATCGCCAGGGTGACACCCCCTCTCTCCGCACGGAGCTCCCGGAGATCATCACGACAAGGGTCTAGGGCACCGTCCCCTACCCGACAAAGCTACCCGGGACCCGGCCAACAGGAAGAACCTGCCTACGTCTCCGAGACCCCTCCCCGACCGGTCCATACGAGACCCAGCCAACGGGAAGAACCGGCCTACGTCGCCGAGAGACTAACTAGGAGACTCCAGGACCTAGAGGAGGAAGAGGAGGGATATCAAGCCCACCAGCACGAACATACTTTGGACCAAGAGGCCCAGTACAGCCCCGACTTCAGCCCAGAGTCACTGCACTACAAACCCCCGACCCAACTCAAGGGTGAGTTTGACGTACAGTCAGCACCGAGGAACAGCACCTGGGGACCCGGTCTCTGGTACCCACCAAGTACTAACCCACGACCACCCGTACGGGGAGACTCGCCCAGGAGGCCTCTTCCCCTACGCTCACCAATGAACCAGCCATCCATGGCATCTTACCTTGGCACACCGACGTTCCCAGACTTTACGCGCGAGGACAGAGCACAGTACACGGAATTACGCATGTGTTTAGAGACTATGATGTCCGATGTCCACGACGAGTCGTACAAATATGCCATCCTCCTCAAGCATCTCAAGGTGCCCAGAGCGCATAACATAGCGCTGGCATATTCCAACTCAAGCACCCCATACTCCGCGGCTCTGGTGGCCCTCGACGCGCGCTATGGACGCATATGGGATTACGTGATCCAAGAAATACGAGATATCGACCGCCTCCCCCCAGCCAAAGACAATAGAGCACTGGATGACCTCTCTATCAAGGTACAATCCCTCGTGGGGATGCTGGGGTCCCAAAAGGAGAAGGGGAGATATGAACTGTATGCAAATTCTAATGTGGAGCGGATACTGGAGAAGCTCCCTCCAGCCCGCCAAGAGCGTTTTCGGCGGCAGAGAGACCACCGTGACCCCAATGGCCCAGAACCATCCCTCCTAGACCTGGCTGCTTTCCTCGCAAGGGAAGTTAGCAGTCTACGACTGGACACATTCGTGTGGAGTGGCTCTAGCCCAAGAGATGGACCTCGGAGGTCCAACAATAATCGCCGGTCAGTGACAGTTATGCACCAGGCCGAGTCAGTGCCGCAGCACAAGAACCACAGCACCCCCCACGTGAAGGGGAAGTGGAAGATTGTATGCCAGTACTGTGAAAATGAACATTGGCTGTCTCAATGTGACACCTTCAAGAAGCTGACCGCTGACGAGGTGAGTCAGTGGATCAAAGCCAACCGCCGCTGCTTCCGCTGCGCGCGCAGCCATATGGCAGCTGAGTGCCGCCTAAAGAAAAGATGCAGCAAGTGCGACGGCGCCCACTTGGAGGTCCTACACGACAGCAACAAGAGGAGACCCGTACCCCCAAGCAGCTCGAGAGTGAACGTCATGTACATAGACCCTGCAAAGAGCGGGAGCTCCCGAGTGCTCTTGAAGGTGGTCCGAGTGCTCCTAAGCTACAAGGACAAGGTCATGGACACTTACGCCGTCCTAGATGATGGGTCAGAAAAGACTCTCCTCCTCGCATCCGCCGCAGCCCGGCTGGGTCTGCGGGGGAACGAAGAAACAATGACAATCCGTACCATTAGAAGAGACCTGAAGACCATAAAGGGTGAAAATGTCTCCTTCACGATAGCAGCGGTCGAGCAGCCCGAGAAGCAGTATAGCATCACTAACGCCTTCACCAGCCACGACATAGGCCTGTCACGGTACACCTACCCCATCACAAAGCTGACGGAGAAATACGTGCACCTACGTCAACTACCTATACCGCTCATCGACGACGCCACCCCGACCCTGCTCATAGGATCCGACCACGCACACCTCATCGTCCCAACGGACCGGGTCCACATCGGGCCCAGAGGCTGTCCAGCAGCGGTCGAGACCCGCCTGGGTTGGACTCTACAAGGCCCCCTCTCCGGGTCTTCCAACCGACCGACAGCCCCTCGCTGCCTCTACACGAGGATAAACGAAGACGACACCACCCTCTTGCAGCACGTCGAGAGGCTATGGACATTAGACGCAATGCCCTTTAAGAATGAAAAGAAACTTGTTCGCTCAAAGGAAGACACTTATGCCATAGCCCTCCTCGAGCAGAAGACAAAGAGAGTCGAGGTCAACGGAGTGATGAGATACGCAACTCCACTCTTGAGGCGAGAGGGTATGCCCACCCTCCACGCCTCAAAAGAAGCGACAGAGCGATATCTACTGAACACCGAGCGGCGTCTAGCCAAAGACACCACTCAAGCCACTGTGTACCGCGCTGAGATCGACAAGCTGATCACAGCGGGACACATAAAGAAAATTGACATTCAAGAGGCCGACCAGACGACTGAATCCTGGTACGTGCCCCACCACAAGGTCCACCACAACGGCAAGGATCGCATTGTATTCAACTGCAGCTACCAGATCGGACTACAGAATCTGAATAAAGAACTCTTGCCCGGCCCGACACTCGGCCCCTCTCTCCTCGGCGTACTACTACGTTTCCGCCAAGACAAGGTGGCCATCAGCGGCGACATCAAAGGGATGTTCCTGCAGGTGCGACTAGTGGAGGAGGACAAGCCCCTGCTGCGGTTCCTATGGAGAGAGAGGATCAACGATGAGCAACCATCCATCTACCAATGGGAGGTCCTCCCCTTCGGCACCACATGCAGCCCATGCTGTGCTACGTTCGCACTACAAAAACATGTGACAGAAGACCCTGAAGCTGACGAGGAGGTCAGACAAAGTGTAGAGAGGAGTTTCTACGTGGACAACTGTCTGCAAAGCGTCTCGACGCCAGAAGAAGCCGAAGCCCTCCTACTCAAGCTCCGCGCCTCACTGATCAAAGGCGGCTTTGATCTCCGGCAGTGGGCCAGCAGTGACCCTCAAGTACTTCGCAGCCTCTCCCCAGAGACAAAGGCAGCAAGCAGCGAGACCTGGATGGCGACCACCCCAGGTGAAGCACAGGAAATGACATTGGGCCTAGTCTGGCGCTTCAAAACAGACTTGCTCCATTACAAATACACACCCCTGACCCCGGAGCAGGGAAGGTCGACCCCTCTACCGACCACCAGACGGAGCGTATACAGAACACTCGCAAGTCAATACGACCCGCTGGGGTGTATCCTACCTTACACCACTCGGGCGAAAATGATTGTACGAGAGCTGTGGGACAAGGAACAGGGCTGGGACGACCCCATACCCGACCACCTAGCTTCCACCTGGAGAGAGTGGGGGAGAGAACTCAGCTCGCTCCAAAATGTGAACATACGCCGGAGCTACTTCCCACCCACAGTGCGGCTGGAGACGTGCCAGATGGACCTGCACGTCTTCAGTGACGCCTCAAAGTGGCCTACGGTTCGGTGGCTTACTTGTGGGCCCGAGAGGAGGGAGGAGAAATACTCACAGCCTTCATCCTGGCTCGCTCAAGGATAGCCCCCCGCAAGCAACAATCGATCCCGCGTCTAGAGCTCTGCGCAGCTCTGGTAGGCGCGCAACTCGCCACGTTAATCCAACGTGAACTCACCATCCCGGTGCAAAGAACAATCTTGTGGTCAGACTCCATGACCGTACTCACATGGATCCAGTCCGATTCTTGTAGATACAAGGTCTTCGTGGGAGTCAGAATCACAGAGATTCAAGACCTGGTAGGATCAGCGTGCTGGAGGTACGTGGACACGAAACAGAACCCAGCCGATGTCATCACACGGGGGATTTCCCTAGATAACCTCACACGTCACAATATCTACAGTGACGGTCCTGAGTTCCTCAAGCTCCCGGAGGAAGAGTGGCCTACCCCCACCCCACGGGAGGCTAGTGAAGAGGAGGCAGAGATCAAGAAATCTATGTTCTGTGGACTGACGCACACCCCAGTCCCCACTGACCCTAACATAGACGACTGCCTCACCTTTGAGAGTGCGCAGCTAAAAACATTCCTGTGGCACCACCCTGAGGTTCCCCCCACTACAGACATTGACGCATCAAACTACGCAGAGGCAGAACTCCTTCTGCTACAGCGAGCCCAAAGAGACTCGTTCCCCGATGAGCTAGACTGCCTGCAGGGAACAAAGCCAATCCCGTCAGACAGCAGACTGCTCCACTTGGCCCCTGAGCGCGACACCCATGGCCTCATCAGGGTGGGTGGTCGTCTGAGACGGGCCCCGGACTTAACGGATGACGTCAAGTATCCTATAGTCCTCAACAGCCGACACAAGGTCACTGAGCTCATCATAAAGAAATACGACGAGGATGTGCACCACGCTGGGGCAGAGAGAGTCTTCGCTGAGATCCGACACCGTTATTGGATACTGCAAGGAAGAGAAGCAGTACGTCGCTTCCAGCGGACCTGTCTAGATTGTCGCAAGTGGCGAGCACAGCCCAGTATACCCATGATGGCCGACCTGCCTCCCTGTCGCCTCCGACTCGGCGAGAAGCCCTTTCACTCCACGGGCGTGGACTGCTTCGGCTCGCTCTACGTGAAGAAAGGAAGAGGGACAGAGAAGAGGTGGGGCATTGTATTCAAGTGCATGACCACCCGAGCAGTACACATAGAACTCCTTCCGACCATGAGTACGGATTCATTCCTCATGTCCTTCCGGAGATTCACAGCACGAAGAGGAAAACCGTCTACGTTGTTGTCTGATCACGGGACAAACTTCAAAGGCGCAGAAAGAGAGCTGAGAGAGAGCTTCCAGGCCATGGGCCCAGAACTTAAGACCCACCTCGCTCCCTATCAGATCGAATTCCAGTTTAACCCCCCGAACGCCCCTCACTTCGGGGGAACCTGGGAAAGAGAAGTACGTTCCATAAAGACAGCTCTGTACGCCGTGCTTGGGGCCCAGACCGTGGCGGAAGAAGTCCTCACGACAGTCCTCACGGAGATCGAGGGAGTATTGAACTCAAAGCCCCTCGGTTACGTCTCAAGCGATGTAGCAGATGTCGACCCAGTCACCCCCAACACTCTCTTGATGGTGCGGCTGGACCCTGCGCTTCCACAGACGGTGTACAGACCTGAAGAAGCGAACGGCCGGAGAATGTGGAGGTACAGTCAAATATTGGCTGACCAGTTTTGGAACAGTTTCCTCCTCCACTACCTACCGTCTCTCCAAACCCGTCAGAAGTGGGTAAAGGACAGAGACAACTTACAAGTGGACACAGTCGTTATGATCATAGACCAGTCACTACCCCGAGCTATGTGGCCGGCCGGCCGCGTAAGCAAAGTGATCACTGGTGCCGACGGAAAGGTCAGAGCGGCAGAAGTTATTGTCCAAGGGCGGACCTACACCCGACCCGTGGCGAGGCTGATAGAGTTGCCGAGGCTCCCTGACTCCCCTGATGACGATCATGACCCACTGACTTTGTAGATTGCCCTACTCCTCACAACAGACATTGAGCAGTTGACTGGACTATTAATCTGTCTCCCTTAACTAATTAGGTGCGGACTAATTAGGAGGCGGCTGTTGTGAAGGGCCAGATTAAAACTGAGAATCTACCTTTATTGTTTGATATACTTTGTATATTATTTATATATACACGGAATATCCCTTTACCTGCGTTCAAACCAGAGTAATATTCGCTCTCCTTATTGGACAGCGCCCTAGGCGCCACCTCGCAAGCCCCCAACGTCAGGTTCAAAGACAAGTTCAGGCATGTCAGAACATGCCCGGAGACAGCGTATTGATCCCAGACAAGGACTGCGGTTTGGGACTAGATAATCACTTAAGTATATATACAGCGCAAGGTGCGCACAGCAGTACCGATCACCTGCTTGTCCATCTAAACAAGCCAACGTAGTTCATCGTGTAAATTGAGCACTCGTGCGTTGAGAACATGTGCGAATAGAATAGTAAAGTGTCAGAGTTTAATGCAGTAACGTCAAGTTCGACCTAATCTAATGTGAAGTAAATAGTCGTTCATTTATTGTATATCGTGCAACCACAGTTCGTTCGTGTGTAGCATTACCCAGCGGTTCGTCGCGTTTTAGCTAGTGTACCTTAGCCAGGGTGTGTGGCCTAAATACGTCGCCCGCACCCGAGGAGGCCTAGTCGGAGAACCGTTGGACATGTGCACAGGAGACCCAGCGTCGGCGATTGCAGAACCATTACTGGTTGGATTATATTGATTTGGAACGTGTTACCCGGAGAAGAGCCTCGTTGATTTCCACTATCGTTTGGGATTCAACCTCGTGAGGATTACCACTCGGGCTGGCCTCATGGACAGAGGCTGGCTAGCTGTCATCAGTGCTATCGAGCATTTGGATTACAATTATTGCTTTGCTGCTGATCGTTGGATTTACAAGGACCGACTCCTGTACGTGGAGTCTCTTTATTCTTCATTGAATCAGACTGAGTATCCGAACATTCCTCTACCCTCTAGGCCTTACAACCCCGGAGGGAACCCATTGTCTCCAGGCGGTACCAGCGTTGCCTTCTATAGTTGCTATTATACGACCGGTGGCATCAACTTAGACCCATCGTAGGAATCCTGCTATTCCCAGTGACTCATGCTGCTGACTGACTTTATTCATATTCTTCGCCATACAAGCGCGACCCTAATTCTCATTCTGTAACCTAATGTTGCATAATAATAAAATACCCTCAAATACTATTTCTTTGTCAATGCCGTGTTCTTGTGAGTGTTCACCATCTATATTCGATGTACTGTCTGGCCAGTAATTAAAGTACATAACTAGCAGTGGTTTAATCTATCACAATCTTTAATACAGTCAGGGTTTTGTAACCCCTCAGTTACAATCGGTATCGGTGGCAAAAGATGTGATCGGGGCATTCCTAGTCCTGACCCTCAGGCTGTTCCTGGGGCTGGGTCCTCCTCCGCACTCTGCTGCTATGGCCTTGCCACGGGGTTAGGTTCTTGACCGTTCGTTCCCTAGTGGCATGTGGGATGTGCGCCTGAGTAGTCGCGGGTCCTTCTGTGTGAAGGTAAGTCCCACGATCTGCTCACCCTGTGCGTTTGAGTTGCTGAACCCTCTTCGCACAGTCGGATCCGATTCCCTCCCGTCCCCCTCTAGGGGGGTCCGGGTGCTCGGGTCCTCCCCGGTTCTGATGGTTGTGGGGGCCTCAGCGGGTACATTTGTCGAGCTTCCGCTCTGCTCAGCTCCTGTGTTCCACTAGAGCAGAGCGTAAGCTATACGATAATATAACATACTGTTATCCTATAACCATAGTTATATGATTATAGCGAGCGCTCTGCTCTGACTCACTGAGGACCCCGTGGTCTTCGCCTTCGGTGGTGAAAGACTTGGGAAGGAGCTGTTAGTATGGCCATGTCCCGTCTTATGTAGAGGAGCGGATGTGGGTGTGGCCAGGTGGATGGGTGTGTACATGTGAAGAAATTTATTCAGTATTAGATTGATAAGGGATAGGGTTCCACTAGAGCAGAGCGCTCGCTATACTCATATAGCTATGGTTATAGGATAACCGTATGTTCATCTATTAAAGTTATTAACTGATCTACATCCAATTGTCTTATTTGTCTAAGAAATGTGTTTTTATAGTCTTAACATTTAAAACAAAGGTAGACAATAAAGGAATTTAGAAATTGGATTTTTCTGAATAGTGTGAAATCTGAACAAAGGTTTATATATGATTGATTGATGATTGATTGAAAAGTTTATTAACAGATTGCAGAATGGGTACAGTACAGTACAGCTCAATACATACAATTGTTAAGGGGATGCAGACCAGAGAAAGACTTTCGTCTTGTTTACATCAGGGTCCCCCATTTTCAATTCATCATAACATTTATGACATACATGACATACAGATAGACAGTACTGCTACATCTATACATTTATGACATATCAGATTTGCAAATACAGTACTGTTTGTGATACAAAAAGTGTCCAGAAAAAGTTTGTATATACATTTGACGTAGAAACTGTACATTGGAGGAGGTTGGGTGGGTGGGGTGGGGTTGGTGGGTGGTGGCTGTACATTGGAGGGGGGGGGGGGGTTGGGGTAGGGGGGGGGGACACTGTACACTAGAATACTGACAAAGCCATACTTGGTAATTTACTGTACAACTGAGTTAAGACATTTGTAGGGGCCAGTTTCGAATTGCAGTCTCCCGTAGGTGTTCTTTGAGAGTGTTTTTGAAAGTGGGTAGTGATTCACATTCCTTTACAGCTTTGGGTAGGGCGTTCCACATTGATGTGGCATAATTGTTAAACGTGTTTAGTCCCTTGTTTGAGCCGAATCTGAGTTTAACATGATTTGTGGAGCTCCCTCTTGTGTTGTGATCGTGGTATTCACTGACCTTTGGGAAGTATTTTGACATGTACATGGGTACCTTGGTCGCGTAGTGTATCTTGTAGACCAGGCCCATTGCAAGTTGCTGTACTCTGTCGTCTACTCTAAGCCATCCTAGTTTGTCAAAGTGGGCCGGGGTGAGGTGGGTTCTAGGAGTCAGGTCAAGCAGTAGTCTGACTATAGCTTGTTTTGAGATGTTTGTAATTTGTTGTATTTTATTACATGATATCAGAGTAACTAAACACACTATTATTAGATACTTGAGGACTTTAAAGTATTGTTGGATGGAACTAATTAAAATAGGATACTTATTCGTATGTCTGACGGAGTTGACACAAATTAATTTATGAAGTGAATAATGTTTATTTTCAGAAAGGGTATTTTGATAAGAAACATGTTCCTTTACATGGTTTGATAGCTAATACCTATGGGGGTAGATTTCTATCAAAAATAAATACCTTTCTCTACAAATAATATCAATTTCAAATGAATGTAGAATATATTTTTTTAAATGTAGTTCTAAAACGTGTTTTTTCCCTTATCTGAAGAATCAGTGATATATAATGTATGTCTGTGTAAAAATAAATTAAATAATCAATAGATATTTTTAAGCCATTCTTTCTTTAGGCAGCATTCAATGAAGAATGCCAGGGAAAACAGGGTGCGGGGGTGGAGATGATACAAAGGTCATGATCTGGATTAAGATACAAACTGTTGCACTCACTAGGCTACTACTGTTAAGATTGACGGCTGCTGGATGGTTTATCATGGCTCGCTGAGATTTATTACTGGCTGTAAACCCCTTACACATCACTGTTTGCTGTATTGGTCATTCTGATGACAGCAGCAGAGAGGGTAGGATCTTTTAACTGAATAATACTGTGTACATAATTTTGAAGTGTGTGACTAAATTGTGTTGTGGAAATAGTTTGTAATTAGTTTCACCCAGCTGACAGAAACTGGAGGTGTGGCCTTTTGCTGCAGGTGTCACTCATCAGTAATTAGTGATAGTGATTTAAGGACTTGCTGGCGTAGCGTCGAGAAACGAAGAGGGACAAAGAGGGACAAAGAGGAGTTTTCCTGGAGGAGTTTTCCTGGAGTTATCCGCAAGGGATCCGCCGATCCACCCAGTGCTAAGTACACCATAATCCTATATTTCCCTCCCACTCTGCTATTTCCCTACTATCTCGCTCCCTCCCTACAACCTTCTCCCTGCCACTCTTGACACCACAATGTGCCTCATACCTATATCCACAATCTGCTCCTCCAGAACTGACTCTACCCATCCACGCCAGTTTGCTAGCAACCCGGCAAATCTCTCCTACCCTCCTACAGCCACTAATACACCTGTCACAGTACGGGGAGGCTTATGGAATTGTCAATCAGCAGTCAAAAAAGCTGACTTCATTACTGCCTACGCCCATAGTCTAAATCTGCAGCTCCTGGCTCTAACTGAGACCTGGATAACTCCCAATAACTCATCAACACCTGCAGCATTATCTACAAACTATAACTTCACTCACACACCTCGACCCTCCAGACGGGGTGGAGGCACTGGCCTCATGACATCTCCTTCATGGGCTACAAACCTAACACAACTCCCAGAACTGTCACACTCCTCCCTCGAATATCATGCAATATCTGTCTCTAATCCTTTCAATCTCACCATTGTTACACTCTATCGCCCTCCAGGTCCCCTCGATCACTTCATAGATGAGCTGGACATGCTTCTAAGCTCCTTACCGGAAGATGGTACCCCGCTCCTTCTATTGGGCGACTTCAACCTGCCTGACTCATCTCAGTCGGTCCCAGTGGTCTCCCTCCTACAACAATTTGACCTGACTCCCACTGCCATGCCTCCCACCCACAAAGCAGGCAACTCCTTGGATCTCATATTTTCCCGTAACTCCAGCATCATTAACACCACGGTAACTCCCCTACATGTATCTGACCATTCCTTCATATCCTTCTCACTAACTCTCATGCTTAACCGAAAGGTCTTCACCCCAACTCAAACCGTCTCACTCAGACGTAACCTGGCCTCCCTATCCCCCTCCACCCTCTCCTCTGACATAATATCCGCTCTACCTTTGAGTGACACCTTCTCTGCTCTCCCCACAGAGATGGCAACCTCCACCCTCCTCTCAGCCCTTGCAACCTCCACTGTAAACCCGCATGTTCAAAATAATCAATTAGTTTGAGTAGGGTATACTCAATATTCTATGAAAGTTCTACTAACTTGAATGTCTTGAGTTCGTGTGACGTGTTCTTATGTTTTGAGTAAATAAAACTCATAGTTTTTGATTGACTTGGAACTATTCACTTATTAAGTAAGTATAATGTAAAAGCATAACTTAAGTACAACTTAAGATAATTAAGTAGATACAGACTCTAAACCGCATTATGTTTTGAGTAAATAAAACTCATAGTTTTTGATTGACTTGGAATTATTCACTTATTAAGTAAGTATAATGTAAAAGCATAACTTAAGTACAACTTAAGATAATTAAGTAGATACAGACTGTAAACCGCATTATGTTTTGAGTAAATAAAACTCATAGTTTTTGATTGACTTGGAACTATTCACTTATTAAGTAAGTATAATGTAAAAGCATAACTTAAGTACAACTTAAGATAATTAAGTAGATACAGACTGAAAACCGCATTATGTTTTGAGTAAATAAAACTCATAGTTTTTGATTGACTTGGAATTATTCACTTATTAAGTAAGTATAATGTAAAAGCATAACTTAAGTACAACTTAAGATAATTAAGTAGATACAGACTGTAAACCGCATTATGTTTTGAGTAAATAAAACTCATCGTTTTTGATTGACTTGGAACTATTCACTTATTAAGTAAGTATAATGTAAAAGCATAACTTAAGTACAACTTAAGATAATTAAGTAGATACAGACTGAAAACCGCATTATGTTTTGAGTAAATAAAACTCATAGTTTTTGATTGACTTGGAATTATTCACTTATTAAGTAAGTATAATGTAAAAGCATAACTTAAGTACAACTTAAGATAATTAAGTAGATACAGACTGTAAACCGCATTATGTTTTGAGTAAATAAAACTCATAGTTTTTGATTGACTTGGAACTATTCACTTATTAAGTAAATATAATGTAAAAGCATAACTTAAGTACAACTTAAGATAATTAAGTAGATACAGAGTGTAAACCGCATTATGTTTTGAGTAAATAAAAAACGAATCTTTTTTGATTGACTTGGAACTATTCACTTATTAAGTAAGTATAATGTAAAAGCATAACTTAAGTACAACTTAAGATAATTAAGTAGATACAGACTGTAAACCGCATTATGTTTTGAGTAAATAAAACTCATAGTTTTTGATTGACTTGGAACTATTCACTTATTAAGTAAGTATAATGTAAAAGCATGAATTAAGTACAACTTAAGATAATTAAGTAGATACAGACTGTAAACCGCATTATGTTTTGAGTAAATAAAACTCATAGTTTTTGATTGACTTGGAACTATTCACTTATTAAGTAAGTATAATGTAAAAGCATAACTTAAGTACAACTTTATTAACAGATTGCAGAATGGGTATAGAGGTGTGATAGGTGTGATATGTGTGAGATGTGTGATAGGTGTGATAGGTGGGATTGGTGTGAGAGGTGTGAGAGGTGTGAGAGGTGTGATAGGTGTGATAGGTGTGATAGGTGTGAGAGGTGTGAGAGGTGTGAGAGGTGTGAGAGGTGTGAGAGGTGTGATAGGTGTGATAGGTGTGATAGGTGGGATAGGTGTGATAGGTGTGAGAGGTGTGAGAGGTGTGATAGGTGTGATAGGTGTGAGAGGTGTGATAGGTGTGATAGGTGTGAGATGTGTGATAGGTGTGATAGGTGTGATAGGTGTGAGAGGTGTGATAGGTGTGAGAGGTGTGATAGGTGTGAGAGGTGTGAGAGATGGGATAGGTGTGAGAGGTGTGAGAGGTGTGATAGGTGTGAGAGGTGTGATAGGTGTGATAGGTGTGATAGGTGTGAGAGGTGTGATAGGTGTGAGAGGTGTGATAGGTGTGAGAGGTGTGATAGGTGTGAGAGGTGTGATAGGTGTGATAGGTGGGATAAGTGTGAGAAGTGTGAGAGGTGTGATAGGTGTGAGAGGTGTGATAGGTGTGAGAGGTGTGATAGGTGTGATAGGTGTGAGAGGTGTGATAGGTGTGATAGGTGTGATAGGTGTGAGAGGTGTGATAGGTGTGATAGGTGGGATCGGTGTGAGAGGTGTGATAGGTGTGAGAGGTGTGAGAGGTGTGATAGGTGTGATAGGTGTGAGAGGTGTGATAGGTGTGAGAGGTGTGAGAGGTGTGATAGGTGTGATAGGTGTGAGAGGTGTGATAGGTGTGAGAGGTGTGATAGGTGTGAGAGGTGTGAGAGGTGTGAGAGGTGTGATAGGTGTGAGAGGTGTGATAGGTGTGAGAGGTGTGATAGGTGTGATAGGTGTGATAGGTGTGAGAGGTGTGAGAGGTGTGATAGGTGTGAGAGGTGTGAGAGGTGTGAGAGGTGTGAGAGGTGTGATAGGTGTGATAGGTGTGAGAGGTGTGATAGGTGTGAGAGGTGTGATAGGTGTGATATGTGTGATAGGTGGGATCGGTGTGATAGGTGTGAGAGGTGTCATAGGTGTGATAGGTGTGATAGGTGTGATAGGTGTGATAGGTGTGAGAGGTGTGAGAGATGTGATAGGTGTGAGAGGTGTGAGAGGTGTGATAGGTGTGAGAGGTGTGATAGGTGTGATAGGTGTGATAGGTGTGAGAGGTGTGATAGGTGTGAGAGGTGTGAGAGGTGTGATAGGTGTGAGAGGTGTGATAGGTGTGATAGGTGTGAGAGGTGTGATAGGTGTGAGAGGTGTGAGAGGTGTGATAGGTGTGATAGGTGTGAGAGGTGTGATAGGTGTGAGAGGTGTGATAGGTGTGAGAGGTGTGATAGGTGTGATAGGTGTGAGAGGTGTGAGAGGTGTGATAGGTGTGATAGGTGTGAGAGGTGTGATAGGTGTGAGAGGTGTGATAGGTGTGAGAGGTGTGATAGGTGTGAGAGGTGTGATAGGTGTGAGAGGTGTGATAGGTGTGAGAGGTGTGATAGGTGTGATAGGTGTGAGAGGTGTGATAGGTGTGATAGGTGTGAGAGGTGTGAGAGGTGTGATAGGTGTGAGAGGTGTGATAGGTGTGATAGGTGTGAGAGGTGTGAGAGGTGTGATAGGTGTGAGAGGTGTGAGAGGTGTGATAGGTGTGAGAGGTGTGATAGGTGTGAGAGGTGTGATAGGTGTGAGAGGTGTGAGAGGTGTGATAGGTGGGATCGGTGTGAGAGGTGTGAGAGGTGTGATAGGTGTGAGAGGTGTGATAGGTGTGAGAGGTGTGATAGGTGTGAGAGGTGTGATAGGTGTGATAGGTGTGAGAGGTGTGATAGGTGTGATAGGTGTGAGAGGTGTGATAGGTGTGATAGGTGGGATCGGTGTGAGAGGTGTGATAGGTGTGAGAGGTGTGAGAGGTGTGATAGGTGTGAGAGGTGTGATAGGTGTGAGAGATGTGATAGGTGTGATAGGTGTGAGAGGTGTGAGAGGTGTGATAGGTGTGATAGGTGTGAGAGGTGTGATTGGTGTGAGAGGTGTGATAGGTGTGAGAGGTGTCATAGGTGTGATAGGTGTGAGAGGTGTGATAGGTGTGATAGGTGTGAGAGGTGTGATAGGTGTGATAGGTGGGATCGGTGTGAGAGGTGTGATAGGTGTGAGAGGTGTGAGAGGTGTGAGAGGTGTGATAGGTGTGATAGGTGTGAGAGGTGTGATAGGTGTGAGAGGTGTGAGAGGTGTGATAGGTGTGATAGGTTGGTATCTATGACCTGTGCCTGTATGCTAGCATGACATGGTTGGTATCTATGACCTGTGCCTGTATAGCATGACACTGTTGGTATCTATGACATGTGCCTGTATAGCATGACACTGTTGGTATCTATGACCTGTGCCTGTATAGCATGACACTGTTGGTATCTATGACCTGTGCCTGTATAGCATGACACTGTTGGTATCTATGACATGTGCCTGTATAGCATGACACTGTTGGTATCTATGACCTGTGCCTGTATGCTAGCATGACACTGTTGGTATCTATGACCTGTGCCTGTATGCTAGCATGACACTGTTGGTATCTATGACCTGTGCCTGTATGCTAGAATGACACTGTTGGTATCTATGACCTGTGCCTGTATGCTAGCATGACACTGTTGGTATCTATGACCTGTGCCTGTATGCTAGCATGACACTGTTGGTATCTATGACCTGTGCCTGTATGCTAGCATGACACTGTTGGTATCTATGACCTGTGCCTGTATGCTAGCATGACACTGTTGGTATCTATGACCTGTGCCTGTATAACATGACACTGTTGGTATCTATGACCTGTGCCTGTATGCTAGCATGACACTGTTGGTATCTATGACCTGTGCCTGTATGCTAGCATGACACTGTTGGATCTATGACCTGTGCCTGTATGCTAGCATGACACTGTTGGTATCTATGACCTGTGCCTGTATAGCATGACACTGTTGGTATCTATGACCTGTGCCTGTATGCTAGCATGACACTGTTGGTATCTATGACCTGTGCCTGTATGCTAGCATGACACTGTTGGTATCTATGACCTGTGCCTGTATGCTAGCATGACACTGTTGGTATCTATGACCTGTGCCTGTATAGCATGACACTGTTGATCTATGACCTGTGCCTGTATAGCATGACACTGTTGGTATCTATGACCTGTGCCTGTATGCTAGCATGACACGGTTGACCAGTATCTATGACCTGTGCCTGTATGCTAGCATGACACGGTTGACCAGTATCTATGACCTGTGCCTGTATGCTAGCATGACACGGTTGACCAGTATCTATGACCTGTGCCTGTATGCTAGCATGACACGGTTGACCAGTATCTATGACCTGTGCCTGTATGCTAGCATGACACAGAGAGAGAGAGAGAGAGAGAGAGAGAGAGAGAGAGAGAGAGAGAGAGAGAGAGAGAGAGAGAGAGAGAGAGAGAGAGAGAGAGAGAGAGACAGAGACAGAGACAGAGACAGAGAGAAAGTGAGAGAGATGTTAATAAAGTTTTCAATCAATCAATCAATCAATCCGGGCCTGTGACGTCACTGTACCCATGATTTCAATAAAGGAATATCTTATCTTATCTTATAAAAAATATATTTTCCACTCATTTCTATGTTTCAACATTACTGTCTGATGCAGTAACATTAGTGTGATGATGTCTGCATGAAAACATGCAACCTGCATGTTTCCCAGATAGCAAAAGACATTAATTAAATGTTGGATTTTGGTCAGATTGGTTATTTTTGGTTGAGGTTGAAAAAGCTATGTTGATTCAATATTTAATTACAGATACCATTTCAACATTTGAAAAACTGTTGTTGAATCAATTTAGTATAGATTCCCCCTCCCCTCCTCCCCTCCTCCCCCTCCCCTCCCCTTCGAGAGGGTAGTCCTAAGCAACTCGCGAGACCTAGAAGATCTCACAGGACTTGAGGTATTCAAACGTAACTTGGCGTTGGCGCGATGGTGTCTTCACTACTGGCTTGACAAATAGTCTGAGCCAAACTCCTTGGTAAGTCATTGACAATATAATGTATTATGCCATTCACATACCATAATCTTGCTGTCATCGTTTGACTACATGCTACTTTGTGAATTATTACCATGGTGGCAACTAGTAGCCTACAGTGCAGAACGAAGCTTGTTAGCATTATTAGCTAGCATGCTAGATAGTATACTAGTTAACTGGTAAGTGAGTTCTTATGGGAATAGTATGATCCCGTTCAGATACCATCACCGGGCTGTTATCGTTTGACTAAATGTTATCTCTGTGCCGTGGCAAATAGTTTGGAGCTTGTTTTAGCAAATAGTATTGCATATTATTACAGTAGCTAGCATGCTACTAGCGTTAGCTAGCTAGCATGCTAGCTAACGTTAGTCTGCCATTTTGTTTCGTGATTAAAATGTACGTTTTTAATAGTTACATAAGCATTGTTGTAACTAGTGACCTGTTCCACCCCAGGTGAAAATCTGCATAAAATGTATACCTAGGTAAATGGAATATTGCTCCACTTCTACAAGGGCTATTTGCATATTCTTGGTATCTAGGAACATCTATGGACCTCAATGAATGTATTCTCAGTGTCAGAAATATTGTGTCTATTACTAGGCTTGCTTAAATTGTGATGAAACAAAGGAAAATATGAATTATGATTTTTCTTTTCATCTTTGACAGTGAATAAAACCATGATAATAATGACCAAACTTAAAAAACTGCCACTGAGCTCATTCAGTACCCTCTTGAGATCATGTGTACAAAAGATCTAAGGAAATTGATAAAGGGAAGATGATCAAACTGAAGGTTCTGTATATACAGTACTGAATTCTCCCATCCGGACCAATGCAATTTGAAATATTATTATAGAATATAGAATATATGCTTATACATTACCTTATTATAGCCAATTAGCACATTTATATATATATACATATAGTATATTTCAAATGGCCGAGTTCAATTTGGATATAGTATCACCAGGCGTGCATAATAACAGATACTGATATTTACTGTAATCGACTGTACTATTTTATTTCCCCCACAGTGTAACCATTTTGAAACTAATTTCAGATCTAATTCTTCCTACATGGTAACAATAGTGTGGAGAAACTGACTGCGTTTCAATATTTGTCAAAAACATTACCTTTTGTAGCTTATTATCGCGAATCATAACAATTATTAATATGATTCATTCAGAACGCTGAACTTTGAACCACCATAGTATGTGACAGGAAGTGTAGATCGGAGAAATTTCAACGCAGGCCGATAGCTAGCGATCTCCTCTACAAAATGGCCGCAAGGAAACTACAATTCCGATGGTTCAACATTTCCATTTCCGGTTCCGGGTCAGAATAGACGATCGCAAATAGAAAACTTAAAATGATATAAGTACACTTTTAACCTATTGCTAAACTATTGCCAACCTAACGTTTTACATTCTACATGTATTTGTGACATAGTAGTGATGTTTATACTTGAAAACGGTTGATTTTAAAATCACAAATTATTTTCATCTTCATAAAAATATGCCTATATGATAATAAGGTCAAAAGGGGTCGGTACCGACCCCGTCGAGTGGAACAGGTCAAATACTTTATTATAGTTCAATTGTGTTAAACTTGGGACACAGCCATGGCTCTATATTTTATTTCGTTTTGTATGTGAGGCATTTTAGCTTGAAGTTGTTGTGTTGCATTGTGGGTCTTCAGCACAAAGGAATCCCTTGCTGAGGGTAAGATGGTTTTCTGTCTGCTCAGACTCAGAATACTTAATTAACATGATCTGTGCTTCATAAAAAACAGATATTGTTTATCTGGTTTTGGTTATTTTGCACAGTAAATACTTATTCAGGCCTACCTGCAATTCAGAATTTAATCCAGCAGGGCGGCAGTGAATAGTTATTTTATTAATCGATTATTGTGTCTTTATTCACTCGTTGTGTAATTGACCAGTTTATATTCTGTATAAGTTCATATTCTGTATATGTTAATAATGACGCTTTCTGTGTTGTGTTTATGACTACTCCTTAGGTCCTTGAGCTGCTGTCTGTCGACCGGACCACATCTGTCCACTGTTCATCTACCTGCAGTCTGGTCATAACGATACAGTCCTACTCTCAGCATACAAGATCGATGGTCTGCTGCTGCTGCTGCTGACTCCCAAGCGATTCATTCAAGTTTCCATAGCACAATGGCAGCTGCCTCCAGGGGCGGACCTTCCTACAGGCGATATAGGCGGTCGCCTAGAGCGCCACCCAGAGGGGGGCGCCAAAAAAAGAAAAGAAAAAAAGAAAAGAAAAAAAAGCTTTTTTTAATTTGAATTTTTTTTATTTTTAATTTTTAATTTTTTTTTTTGTGCAGTTTTGGCGCCTGCTCTATATCTGCAACCATTATTTTTACATAAAAAAAATTCTAACATAAGGGAAAATGAGCCAAAAATCTAAAACGGTCGGTCGGTCTGAGCCTCAGCTTTAGGTGTTCACAGTCAGAACATGCTAGAGCGCTGTGCATTGATGGGTATCGGTCAAGTGTTTATAGAATTGAGTGTTGAGGAAAGACAGACTAACGTTAGAGAACTATGAAGAGGCAAAAGCCATAAAAAAAAAATTACAAAAAAAAAAAAAAAAAAAAAATGTGCTAGGTCCGCCCACAACCCATGATCCTTCGTGTTGTTGAGACAGACCGGGCTAGAAAATTTAAACTCAGTTCACGACCCGCCTCTGTTGATGCACTGATCAAGATTATAAAAGAACAGTTGGAAATAGACCTTGACTTCAGTTTGTTGTATGAATATCCAGACTTTGATGGGAAACTTACTTCCCTTGATGACATTATGGAATTGCCACAAAAAGCTGTTGTGCACATTTCACTTTCGCTCGACTCCAGCTCTCTCGCATCTACTGATATACTTTCAGATATGTCATCTCCAGAACGTTGATATACTTTCAGATAGGTCATCTCCAGAACGTCTACGCAGATGGCCTCCAGGTCCTTTTCCAGTTCCTACATTTGCATTCGATGTTGAGCTGAAACTTAGAGACGGAAACAACGAATTTGAGAAGAACAAGAGACACCTTAAGTTGACAAGAGACCTAAAGCACGACATCTTAGAAAAGCTTGCATCTACAATGTATGCTTTCAAGGCTTATAATGTATATTCTCAATGATTCTATGTATAGCTATCTAATCGTTTTCAGTTGTATAGTGGGATAGCTGCTTACTCTGCTGTTGTATCACGTTATAATAAAGAGTTCATTCAAATGTGGTCCTTTGGAAATCACGTGGAGGCGGAGACAGCGCTGCAGGTGTAAACGGTCTGACCGTTGCTTTATTGGAATATCCAACAGCTTAATCAATCAGGTTTACAACATCAATTATTTCTATTTCTAATCAGCTCGTCTCGAAGGTTTCTTCTCGGCTCTGTTCTCGAACTCTGGTGGGGTGGATTCTCCGTCTCTGCTTTTCCGTTCTCTCTGCGTGTCTCTCTGCGTCTCGGTGTCTCCGTGTCTCTGTCTCCCCTCCATCATTCAACCTGCAGGTTTTATAGAGAAGAGAGAATCCCCCCCGCCCTTGCGCCATCCAGTGCCGTCACCCCAGAGAGCATGCTTTTCTATTGGCTAGAAGGTCTCCCCTCTAAGTGACAGTCATTTGGGTCTTGTGAAACAGCGTTACAAGGTGACCTTACAGAGGGGACAGGAACTAGTCTTCTCTTAGAATGATCTACCCAAGTGTCCCTGAATGCGACCCTCATACAGATTGAAATAATGGCCTGTTTGGACTGCTTAGCTAAAGTAAACAGAACTCTGCTGCTGGCCTTCAGGCCTGACTTAAAGTTAAGTATTGGGCCCTCCATCCCACTTTGTTGTGTGGGGAAAGAGGTTTCATCCTGTGGTCTCAGTACATCTGTATGAAACGATCACCCTTCCTTTGAACTGTGGGGCTGTGTAGTCATAAAATCTCTTCTAAACCTTACACAAACACGTTTTTCTGCTGGTCTCAGCTTATTTGAAGGCTATCCACATTTGTCCTTCCCTGACCTGTATTCAGTGTTTCCCCTCCGTACATCTCAAGGTAGCTTTTGGCCATCTGTCACCATTTAGACTGAGGCCAGTTAACAGCCTTCTTGTTGACTCAAATGTATGGTTAACCTAACAGGTGATTTGGCATGGCTGTGAGTCTCTATTTTTCTAAGAGAAAATAACCTAGTTCTTTGCTATTTCATATATGTGCATAATTTCTATTGTTTAATTTACAGGTTTTATTTAGATAAATATATGACAATCCACCCTTAGTGGGTTTCATAACCCACTATATAGCACCAATATGTTCTAAATTAAACATGTTAAACCATAATTATCATTTTTGCTAATATTTTCAAAAAATTCAAAAAATCCAAAATTTACACAAATCGAACTACCAAGCCCATTTCCGTCTGTACAGTTACAAAATCATCATTCACTCTTTCCGTTGGCTTCTTCCCCAGTCACACACAATATCAGTTATTACTATGACTTTAGACTTAGAAAGCTGTTCCTGTTTTTACAAGGAAACACTCTTTCAATAACAGCTTTTTTGTTTAGACTATTTTATCCATGTTTACTTAGCTTCAATGTGTCTGTTTTGTGTAATTGACTCTGCAAGAAAAGATTAATACATCCTACCCAAAATATTAACACTCTAAACATCGAGGGAGATTCAAACAAGCAAACATAAATCATCTCTTCTCCTTGAAAAGACCACTGAGGCCTCAATTATTCTTCGCTTTCATCCCTGTCAGTTATCCCTGTTTAAACCTCCTGAGGTCTTTACGGCTATCTCGTTTTGACTGTTTTCTTCTTGTTGTATTTTGTGCTAACCACAGCCTCTTCTTTGTTGTATGCAGTTTTTGGTACTGCTCCGATTTTCCACAGAAGGAAACGATTTTCCCTCTGTCCTTTTTTGCATTTTGGATTGTTATTTACAAACACACAATGGATTGGAAGGTCTCATTTTCGCACAGATACATTTTTACTGTTCTGTATTTGACAACACTCTTTTTCCAAATTCGTTATCTATATATTCCACAGCTTCAATTGTTAATATTCAATCAAATCACCTTTGTCTCATTCATTTTTGTGCTGTACTATCTTACTAGATCAAATATCTCAAGTTCAACACAATCACCACTCCACCCTTGAAAGTGGAATAACCATTTATTACACTATCAATACCTTGTTTCCAGACAGCCTCCTCGGTCCGGACAGCCAGCTCTAGACGAGGCCAACCACCAACAGAACCTATGTGCATGGTAACAAACCACAGTCCCCTTAAACACACATCCCACACACTCTGCCAGCCTTCAACAAGCCGGTGCAGAGTCTCCCATAAGCCAATTATCAATTTCACATGTCTGCACCCTATTTGTAAACTATTCGACCAATGGCGACCAAAATCTACAGAGCTTACCTATAAACAGAGAAACACGTTCGCCCAACACTTACCAAACCCAAAAACGTGACACAACTCCCCAGAATCTACTCCTGGACTCTCAATGAGCGGAAAACAAAACCATGAACCAGCTCTCGTCCACCCCTAGTTTCCAGCCCATTATATTATACATTCCTACCAGTCCCGCTGTGTCACCACCACCTGCTATCCCTGACCGGCGAGAGATCCCTCCCAGCCAGTCAGTTCCTAAAAAAAAATAGAGTGTCAAACAAAAACAAAGAAAATTGCAAACAAACATAAACAAAAATTCGTGAGTGCCTTCATGCAACACACCCATCAACAGAATTAAACTATCAGCTAGAGGCATAAATACCCCCGCATAATCACTAAGAAATAAAAATTAAAAAGAAATTAAGTAAAGAAATAATTTTTTTTTTTTTTTTTTTTTTTTTAAGTCTCCTTGACCACCCTTGGATAAAGTATGTATAATCACTACTAAAATAGTCCTTTGTTATTAACTCTGTTTAATATTATGTCTAATATCAACTGTTTAACCCTTCTCTGACACCGTCTGGTTCAGAGTTCACATGACCACAAGAGCCATTGCGGTGACCATTTTTCTCTCTCTCTCCAATCTGTGCAGCCGGGCCAGGCTGCACAGGTGGGAGATACCAAAAATCGTCCACCATACCATTCTCCCTTACGTTTTCCTCACTGCCACAGCAAGAGTTGATCAGACACACTGTAGCAAAAAGGAAAACCCATGATTGGTCTATTAATTAACTGTTAGTACGATTGGCTCATGCATCTGTCAGTCTTTTCATCTCTCCTTGTTAGTTGCACATCCATCTTAGTCGCTTCCACTCATAATATAATGTACCAACGCTTCTATATATTTTTTATTCTATTTTTATTCTAATCTAATCAGGAGCATATTTTATTATTCAATCTATTCCATCTTTACCCTAATCAGTTGCATATATATTTATTCTGCCGGTGGCCTCTGCAGACATGACCTTTGAAAATGACCTTCCAGTCCACAGATCCAGCAAACCTGTCTGTGTCCCCTGGGTTGTGGGACCCGGTGGGTCGCCCGCCTGTGATCGGATGGCCCTGGGGACATCGGGCCCAGAGCATGTCCTTGCTGTATGCCATCATCGCCATGGTTCCCTTGAGCCTGTTCTGAGGAGAAAGCCACGTACCTATTTGGTTCAGTCACAGGTCTTTGAGCCTGTTGTTGGGAGGGGCCCGCTACCAGTTCAGACGACGAAGCACACGGCATTGCTCGGTCCCGGTTGCCTAACACCGACGCCCGAAACATGATCTCAATAGCTGTCGCTTCTAGTAGTGCAGTCTTTCTTGCCAGTTCTTGTTCCAATCTCTGAGTCTCGTGTGCGGCTAATTCCGACGCCCGAAGCAAGACCCCAACCGCTGTATTATCTATCAGTACATACTTTCTCGCCCATTCTTGCTCCACTCTCCGCGTCTCGTGTGCGGCTTGACCGATCTCCAGCTGTGTCTTCATCAGATCTCGATGAACTGCCTCGTGTTGTTCAAACGCTGTCACAAACGCTCCCTTTTGTCTATAGGACAACGCCTCTTCCCCCATCTCAGCGCTGGCGGATTGACTTCCCATCGCTGGGCCCCGCCTCTCATCTTGGCTCTGGTGCTGAGGGGGTCCTAGACAGGGGGAGCTTGCTGGCTGTGGACACTGTACTTGATACCGACCTTGGTTTTTCCCACGCCCACTTCCTCTGTTCTCCCCTCGAGGGCCTCCTGTCGTGGATAGATAGCTCCACTCACATTCTCGAAAAATGTGTCCGAGCTTCCCGCATTCCAACACACAAGTGACTGTGCTCTGGATCTCTTCGCACTCCCTCTTTTGTACTGATAGGGGGGGTGGAGGAAATCTGGGCACGGGACACAGGTGGGCTGTAGAAACTGTTCATGTACTATCCCATACCTGTTGTCGGTCTCTATTCTCGCCGCACGGCCAGCATCAACTCCCTGGGACTGCTGTAACAACATCGCTCTCCTCAGTTGCTTTCGTTGCCCCTTGGTTAACTGGCAGTCTCCCGCAACGGACACTTCAGCGTGGATCGGCTCGGGTAATCCAGTTGTCTCTGGGTCGCTTGCTGCAACGACTCCCTGTGGCGGAGTTAAAGACATTATTTCCAGTCCCTCCGTCACACTGGACTCCGGAGGGGAGTCGATCACATTCAAGTCAATCAGGTTAACGTCACTGTTCAATTCGGTCAATGTAATGTCTGCAGAGGTTATCGGCATTACCCCACTACCGGCATTATTTCTTTTCATCACCTTTCGTAATCTCTTTTTCTGCTTTTTGATTTGGGTACGCATTCTATACCGGCCTCCTTTTTTACATTTAAATACAAGGTTCTGTAAAGGCCTGAATCTCTTTGGCCATGGCTTCTTCACTTCTATTGTGATATTTCCAGTCATTGTCATAGACAGATTGTCTACTTTTGCTATTGTTATTGCTTCTAAACCTTCAGTTGTTTCTATCAATGTTCCACTAAGGTGAACTTCCTGTGTACCCGACATTCTCACCACTTCCAAACACACCTGCAATCACCGTTTGGAAGAACAAGTTTCTCTGTGTCCAAACCTATTTTTCGCTACTTGAGTTAAAATTCACCCACACTATCAGATTTATACCGGTGCAGACAGGGATTGACAATTTTCTTATCATTCATACTATACCAAGGCTCATATAGCCGTTTCCCCAATTGGTATTGAAATCGTCAGAGCCCCAGTCCTCGCCGAGCCTGTGCAAAAAGAAAGCAAAAACATAACACTTAATACAGTGGCATTTCCCTTGTCATTTCCTCAATATTTATGCATTGGAAATGTCGGGCATTCCTATACTAATTCTTCTAGAGAGATTTGGTGTGATCTACTTGAATATAACGATACGGCTTTTGTTGTGAAGGGCCAGATTAAACCGAATATATATATTTATTTATATATATATATTTAATTGTATTTGTATATTCTCTAATATTCCCTGATATCCCTTGTATATTCCTTGTACAATATGCATTGAATATCCATTCTAGCCTACTGAACATCCCATAATAGTCTCCATTCTACTATTGGTCGAGACCTTGGTGCCAGGCTGCCATACCCCTCAGACCCAGTTCAGACGTACCGCTCGACATGTACGAACAAGTCCTAGTTCCGCGTAGGAATTTGGCTACCGCACCACTAATGGGACTATTTGTTCATAGTGCGTATATATACTGCGCTACTAAAGTAGGACTTTCTTTTCAGTCCAGTTTCTTACCCTCCAATAGAGTCACAGACGTAAAGCCTCCCCGCGATGCCACGTGTGGGAGTAAGGCCAAGTTCGGCCTACCATCGGTATTGAGACATCGTGTATATTAATATTTGAATAGTCATATTTGGCACTATATCGTCGAGTTGGACGTAGTCTATTAAGCTAATAATAGTCTGTTAATATATAGTGCTTCGTGCGGTGAGAATACTACCGTAGTCAGTACCCCATCGTTTCGGGCAGAGAACTGGCTGCTTACCCAGGGTGGTTGACCCTATGTGAAGCTGCACCCGAGGAGCCCCAGAGCCGACGAGCGAGTGGACCTGTATACCGGATTATTCTACCGACGACAGCCCGCCTTCCCAGGCACGGATTATGCTTTGGATACTTTGATTATTCTATGGATAAAGACCCCCGACACTACCGTGTGTTGGAACCCCCCCCCCTGGAGAGGACGCAAGGTGAGGAGACGCTCTGCAAGACGAGGTCTCTCCACATCTCTCCCCCGTGGACCGGAGAGAGCCGGCCCACAAAGAGTCCACCTGCTTTCATCTGTGGTCCAAGGATCGCCGGCGCATTGAACGGCACTACAGTGGGTTCACCTGGGATACCCTTGGCCGGACGAGGCAGCTGGATTCTACCCCCCCCCCCCTCCTACTCCTGTCGGCTTACAAGCGACCGGATTAACCCCCTCTAGTGTATCCAGCCTATAATCATTAAAGTATCATTGCTGTTATTCCTTAACTATTCCAGGTCGTATATTTACCACCTGCGCCTTCAGAGATTGGACATTATCTATTGATATACCGACGAATACTCCTTGCCATAAAAGTGCATATTATTTCAATTCATAAATGTAATTAAGTGATTAAGTGTTTATTCTACACACCATCGCTGTGTAGGAAATAAAGACCTGTTTCTAATTCGTACATTTGTGTTGGATCCGTTTCATCTACGTGAGAGTGTTCATGATAATATATTTATGCCGTGTACTGGGTGGCCGAATATTAAGTACAAAGGTAGTGGTAGTAAGTATCATATCTAGTAATACAGTCAGGGAATTGTACCCCTCAGTTACAATTGGTCCTTCGAGCCGGATGGTAATTAGTGTAATATTAATATAGTGTTATTAATATTCAAATGGCCTATGATGAACACTCCACGAAACGATCCTCCTAACCAACGCCCGCAGCGCGAACGACGGCTCCCTCAGTACTTAGAGGCTTACGCTGTCAGTCAACAACCTAGTCTTCTACTAACAGTAAACGCGGTAAAACTAGAAAGTAAAAGTATGTCTAACCCCAACGCCCAGACTACCCCGACCATAGAGGCCCCTACGGGCTCTAATGTAACTGACCAAGTTCACGGTGGGGACCAGTGGGAACCAGACATGACTTCACACCCCGCCAGTACTGAAGAAGTAGTCCCCGATGAGTCCCGGGAGGAATACAACGCTACCGAGAGAGAACTCGGCACGGAAGAAGACGGGGAGAGCACCGTGGAGATAGAGCTCCAAGGCTCTGCAAGGAGTACCCCGAGGGAAGGCTCCCCTATACAACCGCCTTCTCCCAGCGAGGCAGAGAGGACCCTACAGCAGGCATTCCTCGTCAGCCTGAAAGCCTCTACTGAACGCGATAGACTCCAGGGTGAACGCGATCGATTGCAGATACAGCAACGGAGCGAAGAAGAGCACATACGCCTGGAAATAAGACGCATTCAGATGGAAGAGAATGTGGCCCGAGACCGAGCAGACAGCCAGCGAGCAGCTGCTGGTGCTCTACGGGACGCAGAGCGCGACAGACAGCAAGCGCAACTAATAGAACAGCTGATCAGACGGACAACACCCTCTCCCTCCGCCAGAGGCTCCAGGAACTCGTCTAGACACACCTCCAGGGCGGCATCCCCTAGCCGAGTAAACAACCCTGAACTTGACCAACAGACGAGGTCTATACCCCCCACAGACCACCTCCCCCCACCGGTCCAAGCGAGACCTAGCAACCGGGAAGGAGCAGCATATCCTGTGGAGAGGCTAAACCAGAGACTACAAGCACTGGATGACCTAACTGAAGACGAAGAGGAAGAGGAGGAGAACCGCGCCCGAAGACAGCACAGTACTCTACCGGACCAGGAGGTCCGGTACAGCCCAGGCTATACTCCCGCGGAGCTGCGCTACAGACCCCCGACTCTATACACGGGTGAGCACGACGCACGACCCGCACCGAGGAACAGCACCTGGACAAGCGGGCCATGGTACACTGCCGGTACCAGCCCATACCAAGGAGCGGGAGGAGACTCGCCTAGGAGGCCTCTCCCCCAACGCTCGCCGATGTATCCACAGTCAGCGTCATACATTGGCACGCCTATGGTACCCGACTTCACCCAAGAGAACCGGGCCCAGTATACAGAACTCCGCATGTGTCTGGAGACCATGTTGGTGGATGTATTGGATGAACGCCACAAATACGCCATCCTACTGCAGCACTTAAAGGTGCCCCGCGCACATAATATAGCGCTCGCCTACGCGACTTCCACCACCCCATACACAGCAGCGCTGGTAGCATTGGACCAGAGGTATGGGCGCATATGGGATTACGTGATCCAGGAGATCCGACACATCGACCGCTTACCCCCAGCAATAGACAATCGAGCACTGGACGACCTGTCCATCAGAGTGCAGTCCCTGGTAGGGATGTTGGGAGCGCAAAGAGAGAAGGGGAAGTATGAACTTTACGGCAACTCAAATGTGGAAAGGATCCTGGAGAAGCTGCCGCCCGCTCGTCAGGAGCGCTTTAGGCGGCAGAGGGACCACAGAGACCCGAATGGCCCCGAACCGAACCTCCTCGATCTAGCAGACTTCCTGGCGAGAGAAGTCAGCAGCCTACGGCTAGATACATTCGGACGGAGCACCCCTGGCTCCAGAGAAGGAACCAGACGACTAAATGATGGAAGAAGATCGGTGACTGTGATGCACCAATCGGAGTCAGTACCGAGCAGCAGGAGCCACAGTACCCCCTCCAGAACGGAGAAGTGGAAGATAGTGTGCCCCTACTGTGAGAAAGAACACTGGCTAGCGCAATGTGACTCCTTCCCCAAGCTGAACGCGGAGGAAGCAGGTCAATGGATAAAGTCCAACAAGCGCTGTTTTCGCTGTGCGCGCTCACACATGGCAGCCGAATGCCGCTTAAAGAAAAGGTGCACCAAGTGCGATGGAGCCCATCTGGACATACTTCACGACAGTAACAGACGGCGCCCTTCACCTGCACCATCCAGCCGCAAAGCGAGCGTCATGTACATCGATCCCGCCAGCAGCAGTGGAGCCCGAGTACTCCTAAAAGTAGTGCGTGTGACACTAAGCTACCAGAATAAAGTCCTGGACACTTACGCCGTCCTCGATGACGGGTCAGAGAAGACCCTGCTGCTCGCCTCCGCTGCGGCCCAGCTAGGGCTGCGGGGAAGCGAAACCCAAATGACAATTCGGACAATAAGACGAGATTTGAAGACGATAAAGGGCGAGAATGTCTCATTCTCTATCGCAGCAAGCGGCCAGCCTGAGCGACGGTATACCGGATTATTCTACCGACGACAGCCCGCCTTCCCAGGCACGGATTATGCTTTGGATACTTTGATTATTCTATGGATAAAGACCCCCGACACTACCGTGTGTTGGAACCCCCCCCCCTGGAGAGGACGCAAGGTGAGGAGACGCTCTGCAAGACGAGGTCTCTCCACATCTCTCCCCCGTGGACCGGAGAGAGCCGGCCCACAAAGAGTCCACCTGCTTTCATCTGTGGTCCAAGGATCGCCGGCGCATTGAACGGCACTACAGTGGGTTCACCTGGGATACCCTTGGCCGGACGAGGCAGCTGGATTCTACCCCCCCCCCCCTCCTACTCCTGTCGGCTTACAAGCGACCGGATTAACCCCCTCTAGTGTATCCAGCCTATAATCATTAAAGTATCATTGCTGTTATTCCTTAACTATTCCAGGTCGTATATTTACCACCTGCGCCTTCAGAGATTGGACATTATCTATTGATATACCGACGAATACTCCTTGCCATAAAAGTGCATATTATTTCAATTCATAAATGTAATTAAGTGATTAAGTGTTTATTCTACACACCATCGCTGTGTAGGAAATAAAGACCTGTTTCTAATTCGTACATTTGTGTTGGATCCGTTTCATCTACGTGAGAGTGTTCATGATAATATATTTATGCCGTGTACTGGGTGGCCGAATATTAAGTACAAAGGTAGTGGTAGTAAGTATCATATCTAGTAATACAGTCAGGGAATTGTACCCCTCAGTTACAATTGGTCCTTCGAGCCGGATGGTAATTAGTGTAATATTAATATAGTGTTATTAATATTCAAATGGCCTATGATGAACACTCCACGAAACGATCCTCCTAACCAACGCCCGCAGCGCGAACGACGGCTCCCTCAGTACTTAGAGGCTTACGCTGTCAGTCAACAACCTAGTCTTCTACTAACAGTAAACGCGGTAAAACTAGAAAGTAAAAGTATGTCTAACCCCAACGCCCAGACTACCCCGACCATAGAGGCCCCTACGGGCTCTAATGTAACTGACCAAGTTCACGGTGGGGACCAGTGGGAACCAGACATGACTTCACACCCCGCCAGTACTGAAGAAGTAGTCCCCGATGAGTCCCGGGAGGAATACAACGCTACCGAGAGAGAACTCGGCACGGAAGAAGACGGGGAGAGCACCGTGGAGATAGAGCTCCAAGGCTCTGCAAGGAGTACCCCGAGGGAAGGCTCCCCTATACAACCGCCTTCTCCCAGCGAGGCAGAGAGGACCCTACAGCAGGCATTCCTCGTCAGCCTGAAAGCCTCTACTGAACGCGATAGACTCCAGGGTGAACGCGATCGATTGCAGATACAGCAACGGAGCGAAGAAGAGCACATACGCCTGGAAATAAGACGCATTCAGATGGAAGAGAATGTGGCCCGAGACCGAGCAGACAGCCAGCGAGCAGCTGCTGGTGCTCTACGGGACGCAGAGCGCGACAGACAGCAAGCGCAACTAATAGAACAGCTGATCAGACGGACAACACCCTCTCCCTCCGCCAGAGGCTCCAGGAACTCGTCTAGACACACCTCCAGGGCGGCATCCCCTAGCCGAGTAAACAACCCTGAACTTGACCAACAGACGAGGTCTATACCCCCCACAGACCACCTCCCCCCACCGGTCCAAGCGAGACCTAGCAACCGGGAAGGAGCAGCATATCCTGTGGAGAGGCTAAACCAGAGACTACAAGCACTGGATGACCTAACTGAAGACGAAGAGGAAGAGGAGGAGAACCGCGCCCGAAGACAGCACAGTACTCTACCGGACCAGGAGGTCCGGTACAGCCCAGGCTATACTCCCGCGGAGCTGCGCTACAGACCCCCGACTCTATACACGGGTGAGCACGACGCACGACCCGCACCGAGGAACAGCACCTGGACAAGCGGGCCATGGTACACTGCCGGTACCAGCCCATACCAAGGAGCGGGAGGAGACTCGCCTAGGAGGCCTCTCCCCCAACGCTCGCCGATGTATCCACAGTCAGCGTCATACATTGGCACGCCTATGGTACCCGACTTCACCCAAGAGAACCGGGCCCAGTATACAGAACTCCGCATGTGTCTGGAGACCATGTTGGTGGATGTATTGGATGAACGCCACAAATACGCCATCCTACTGCAGCACTTAAAGGTGCCCCGCGCACATAATATAGCGCTCGCCTACGCGACTTCCACCACCCCATACACAGCAGCGCTGGTAGCATTGGACCAGAGGTATGGGCGCATATGGGATTACGTGATCCAGGAGATCCGACACATCGACCGCTTACCCCCAGCAATAGACAATCGAGCACTGGACGACCTGTCCATCAGAGTGCAGTCCCTGGTAGGGATGTTGGGAGCGCAAAGAGAGAAGGGGAAGTATGAACTTTACGGCAACTCAAATGTGGAAAGGATCCTGGAGAAGCTGCCGCCCGCTCGTCAGGAGCGCTTTAGGCGGCAGAGGGACCACAGAGACCCGAATGGCCCCGAACCGAACCTCCTCGATCTAGCAGACTTCCTGGCGAGAGAAGTCAGCAGCCTACGGCTAGATACATTCGGACGGAGCACCCCTGGCTCCAGAGAAGGAACCAGACGACTAAATGATGGAAGAAGATCGGTGACTGTGATGCACCAATCGGAGTCAGTACCGAGCAGCAGGAGCCACAGTACCCCCTCCAGAACGGAGAAGTGGAAGATAGTGTGCCCCTACTGTGAGAAAGAACACTGGCTAGCGCAATGTGACTCCTTCCCCAAGCTGAACGCGGAGGAAGCAGGTCAATGGATAAAGTCCAACAAGCGCTGTTTTCGCTGTGCGCGCTCACACATGGCAGCCGAATGCCGCTTAAAGAAAAGGTGCACCAAGTGCGATGGAGCCCATCTGGACATACTTCACGACAGTAACAGACGGCGCCCTTCACCTGCACCATCCAGCCGCAAAGCGAGCGTCATGTACATCGATCCCGCCAGCAGCAGTGGAGCCCGAGTACTCCTAAAAGTAGTGCGTGTGACACTAAGCTACCAGAATAAAGTCCTGGACACTTACGCCGTCCTCGATGACGGGTCAGAGAAGACCCTGCTGCTCGCCTCCGCTGCGGCCCAGCTAGGGCTGCGGGGAAGCGAAACCCAAATGACAATTCGGACAATAAGACGAGATTTGAAGACGATAAAGGGCGAGAATGTCTCATTCTCTATCGCAGCAAGCGGCCAGCCTGAGCGACGGTACCAGATTGCAGACGCTTTCACCAGCCAAGAAATAGGACTGTCGCGGTACACATACCCCGTCGCCAAGCTGATGGAGAAATATGCACATCTGCGCAAGTTACCGATCCCGCTCATAGACAATGCTATGCCGACCCTGTTGATAGGCTCCGACCATGCAGACCTCATTGTCCCGATAGACCGGGTTCATACCGGACCCCGAGGCTGTCCTGCAGCAGTCGAGACCCGTTTGGGATGGACTCTCCAAGGCCCGCTCGCCAAATCTCTCAACCAAAGTACAGCCACTAGATGTCTCCACTCCCGAGTCACAGAGGGAGAAACCGCACTCCTGCAACACGTAGAGCGGCTATGGAGCTTGGAACAAATGCCCTTTAAGAATGGAAAGAAAGACATTCGCTCTAAAGATGACATTTACGCCATTCACCTCCTCGAGACAGGGACCAAGAGAGTCCCGGTCAACGGCGTGTTGAGATACGCCACGCCACTCCTGCGGCGAGCAGGAATGCCTACTTTCCACGCCAAGACAGACGCCATAGAACGGTACCTGCTGAACACGGAGCGGCGCTTAGCCAAGAACCCCGCCCAAGAGAGTGTATACCGCGCTGAGATTGAGAAGCTCATCACAGCGGGACACGTCACAAAGATGGACATTAAAGAGGCTGACCAGACCACTGAATCGTGGTACGTGCCCCACCACAAGGTCCATCACAACGGTAAAGACCGCATAGTATTTAACTGCAGCTACCAGATCGGATCCCAAAATCTGAATAAAGAGTTACTGCCCGGTCCCACACTCGGCCCCTCCCTACTCTGCGTTCTACTCCGCTTCTGCCAGGAAAAGGTGGCCATCAGCGGGGACATTAAAGGAATGTTCCTGCAGGTGAGATTAGTAGAGGCGGACAAGCCCCTGTTACGGTTCCTATGGAGAGAGAAGCCAGGAGATGAGCACCCAGCCATCTACCAATGGGAAGTCCTCCCCTTCGGAACGACGTGCAGCCCCTGCTGTGCGACATTTGCACTACAGAAACATGTAGCAGAGGACCCAGCAGCGGACGAAGAGGTCCGACACAGCGTAAAGAACAGCTTCTACGTAGACAACTGTCTACAAAGCCTTTCAACCCAGGAAGAAGCCGAGGCTCTCCTGATTAAACTCCGCGCCTCATTGATCAAAGGCGGCTTTGATCTCAGGCAGTGGGCCAGCAGCGATCCGCAAGTACTGCGCAGCCTCTCCTCCGAGGACAAGGCAGCCAGCAGCGAGACCTGGATGGCTACAATCCCGGGAGAAGCCCAGGAGATGACCCTGGGATTGGTGTGGCGATTCAAAACAGATTCGCTTCACTACAGACACAAGCCCCTGACTACGGAGCAGGGAAGGCCGGCGGCGGCGCCGACCACCAGACGGAGTGTGTACACAACACTCGCCCGACAATATGACCCGCTAGGATGTATTCTACCGTACACCACCAGGGCAAAAATGATTGTACGAGCATTGTGGGACAAGGACCAGGGCTGGGACGACCCCATTCCCGCACACCTTGCATCCACCTGGAGAGAGTGGGAGATGGAGCTCCACTCACTCCCAGGCGTTAATATGCGCCGAAGCTACTTCCCACCCAAGGTGAGGCCAGAGACATGTAAAATGGACTTACACGTCTTCAGTGACGCCTCAGAGGTCGCATACGGATCAGTAGCCTACTTGCGGGCCCAAGACCAAGGGGGAGAGATCTACACAGCATTTGTCCTCGCCCGCTCGAGAATAGCCCCACGCAAGCAACAATCTATCCCACGTCTAGAGCTCTGCGCAGCCCTAGCCGGAGCGCACCTAGCCACGCTCATCCAACGTGAGCTCACCATACCGGTGTCTAGAACAATCCTGTGGTCAGATTCCACGACGGTACTCGCCTGGATCAAATCGGACTCATGCAAGTACAAAGTCTTCGTGGGAGTCAGAGTCACCGAGATTCAAGACTTAACCGAAGAGTTAACCGGAGAAACAGAGTGGCGCTACGTTGATACAAAACAGAACCCAGCTGACGTCATCACCCGGGGGATGCCCCTGGATGACCTCACCCGTCGCAATGTCTACAGTGACGGCCCCGCATTCCTAAGACTCCCGGAAGGACAGTGGCCCATGCCTATCCCGAGGGAAGCAAGTCCAGAGGAGGTGGAAATTAAGAAGTCTATGTTCTGTGGATTGAGCACCGTAGCCTCCACCGACCCTAACATAAACGATTGCACGTCCATAGAGAGTGCACAACAAAGAACATTCCTGCGGTACCACCCGGAGTGCAAGTCCCCCGCTGATATGTCAGCGGCTAACTACGAGGAAGCAGAATTGCTTCTACTGCAGCGAGCCCAGAGAGACTCGTTCCCCGATGAATTGGCCTGTCTACAGGGAGGAAAGCCCGTCCCATCCGACAGCAGATTAATTCACCTGGCCCCCGAGAGCGACGCTCACACCCTCATCAGAGTGGGTGGTCGCCTACGCAGAGCCCCCAATCTACCGGATGACATTAAATACCCGATCGTATTGAACAGCCGACACAAGGTCACAGAGCTGATTATAAAGAAATACGATGAGGATGTACATCACGCAGGAGCAGAAAGAGTCTTCGCGGAAATCAGACGTCGTTACTGGATCCTACAAGGAAGAGAGGCGGTACGACGCTTCCAACGAACATGTCTAGACTGCCGCAAGTGGCGCGCGCAGCCCAGCATACCAAGGATGGCTGACCTTCCTCCATGTCGCCTCCGAATCGGTGACAAGCCATTCCACTCAACGGGTATGGACTGCTTTGGCCCGCTGCACATAAAGAAAGGAAGAGGAACCGAGAAGCGGTGGGGTATTGTATTCAAATGCATGACCACCAGAGCGATACACATCGAGCTTCTCCCGACCATGAGCACAGACTCATTCCTTATGGCCTTCCGTAGATTCATATCACGGAAAGGAAGACCGTCTACCCTATTGTCCGATCATGGGACAAACTTTAAAGGCGGCGAAAGAGAGCTGAGAGAGAGCTTCCAAGCTATGGGCCCAGAACTTAAGACCCACCTCGCTCCAGCACAGGTTGATTTCCAATTCAACCCCCCAAACGCACCCCACTTCGGTGGCACTTGGGAACGAGAAGTGCGCTCCATAAAGACAGCCCTGTACGCAGTACTTGGGGCCCAGACTGTTGCGGAAGAAGTCCTAATGACAGTCCTCACGGAGATTGAGGGAGTACTTAACTCGAAGCCCCTCGGATATGTCTCCAGTGATGTGGCGGATATCGACCCAGTTACCCCCAACACACTCCTGATGGGGCAGCTAGATCCCACATTACCCCAGACAATGTACCGGCCTGAAGAAGCGAACGGCCGACGAATGTGGAGGTACAGCCAAGTATTAGCCGACAAGTTTTGGAACAGTTTCCTACTGCACTACCTACCGTCTCTACAGACCCGCCAGAAGTGGGTAAAGGAGAGAGACAATTTGACAGAAGGAACAGTCGTCATGATTATTGATCAATCACTGCCCAGAGCTATGTGGCCGGCCGGCCGCGTAAGCAAAGTGATCACCGGTGCCGACGGCAAGGTCCGAGCAGCTGAAGTGCTCGTCCAGGGTCGCACTTACACCCGTCCCGTGGCAAGGCTCATAGAACTGCCTCGACTCCCAGACACAATCGATGATGACCATGACCCTACAACCCTATGACTTTGTGAAGTTGACTGACCCCTACAGCAAACCCTTATGTGTAAATAGACAACGCGATTAATCTGTCTCCGTTTAACTGATTAGGTCTGGGACCTATTCAGGGGGTGGCTGTTGTGAAGGGCCAGATTAAACCGAATATATATATATTTATTTATATATATATATTTAATTGTATTTGTATATTCTCTAATATTCCCTGATATCCCTTGTATATTCCTTGTACAATATGCATTGAATATCCATTCTAGCCTACTGAACATCCCATAATAGTCTCCATTCTACTATTGGTTGAGACCTTGGTGCCAGGCTGCCATACCCCTCAGACCCAGTTCAGACGTACCGCTCGACATGTACGAACAAGTCCTAGTTCCGCGTAGGAATTTGGCTACCGCACCACTAATGGGACTATTTGTTCATAGTGCGTATATATACTGCGCTACTAAAGTAGGACTTTCTTTTCAGTCCAGTTTCTTACCCTCCAATAGAGTCACAGACGTAAAGCCTCCCCGCGATGCCACGTGTGGGAGTAAGGCCAAGTTCGGCCTACCATCGGTATTGAGACATCGTGTATATTAATTAGTGCTGTCAGGCGATTAAAATTTTTAATCTAATTAATTACAGGTTTTGTAATTAATTAATCTAATTAATCGCATTTTAATCGCATATTTATATTTCATATTCATATAAATATTTAAAATTCAAGGACATTACATTATTGTAGCAGGTGACTGATCAATTAAATACACCAAGAAGAATGCTTTAGAAATCAATTTTATTAAATAAATAAAATAAATAAAATGAAAACATACCTCTCAATAAGGTAACATTTGTTGCTGATACAGCTAACAGTTTACACTAAGCTACAGTATCCTCAAATCAGGGTCTACTGCAGGGTCTACTGCAGGATCTAGTGCAGGGTCTACTACAGGGTCTACTGTATGCATGACATCTATTCCTCAGCTTGTTTACATTGTCTGAGTGTAAGGCTGCCCTCTTCTTTTGGACTATGTGACCTGCAAGTGAAGAATGCTTTAGAAATCAATTCTATTAAATTGAATAAATAAATAAATAAAATGAATGAAAACATACCTCTCAATGAGGTAACATTTGTTGCCGATACAGCCAATAACAGTTTACACTAAGCTACAGTATCCTCAAAAATCAGGGTCTAGTGCAGGGTTTACTACAGGGTCTACTGTATGCATGACATCTATTCCTTGAGCCAATTGCTAAGACAAACAAGCTTCAGCTTGTTTACATTGTCTGTGTGTAAGGCTGCCCTCTTCTTTTGGACTATGTGACCTGCAAGTGAAGAATGCTTTAGAAATCAATTTTATTAAATTGAATAAAATAAAATGAATGAAAACATACCTCTCAATAAGGTAACATTTGTTGCTGATACAGCCAATAACAGTTTACACTAAGCTACAGTATCCTCAAAAATCAAAACAGCCCACAACAAGCTAGTGTCTGGGGGCATGACTACAGGGTCTAGTACAGTGTCTAGTACAGTGTCTGGGGGCATGACTACAGGGTCTAGTACAGTGTCTACTACAGTGTCGGGGGTCTTTATCCATGGAATAATCAAAGTATACAAAGCATAATCCGTGCCTGGGAAGGCGGGCTGTCGTCGGCAGAATAATCCGGTATACAGGTCCACTCGCTCGTCGGCTCTGGGGCTCCTCGGGTGCAGCTTCACGTGGGGTCAACCACCCTGGATAAGCAGCCAGTTCTCTGCCCGAAACGATGGGGTACTGACTACGGTAGTATTCTCACCGCACGAAGCACTATATATTAACAGACTATTATTAGCTTAATAGACTACGTCCAACTCGACGATATAGTGCCAAATATGACTATTCAAATATTAATATACTGACTACAGGGTCTAGTACAGTGTCTACTACAGTGTCTGGGGGCATGACTACAGGGTCTACTACAGTGTCTGGGGGCATGACTACAGGGTCTAGTACAGTGTCTGGGGGCATGACTACAGGGTCTAGGGGCATGACTACAGGGTCTAGTACAGTGTCTACTACAGTGTCTGGGGGCATGACTACAGGGTCTAGTACAGTGTCTACTACAGTGTCTGGGGGCATGACTACAGGGTCTAGTACAGTGTCTACTACAGTGTCTGGGGGCATGACTACAGGGTCTAGTACAGTGTCTACTACAGTGTCTGGGGGCATGACTACAGGGTCTAGTACAGTGTCTGGGGGCATGACTACAGGGTCTACTACAGTGTCTGGGGGCATGACTACAGGGTCTAGTACAGTGTCTGGGGGCATGACTACAGGGTCTAGTACAGTGTCTGGGGGCATGACTACAGGGTCTAGTACAGTGTCTGGGGGCATGACTACAGGGTCTAGTACAGTGTCTGGGGGCATGACTACAGGGTCTAGTACAGTGTCTGGGGGCATGACTACAGGGTCTACTACAGTGTCTGGGGGCATGACTACAGTGTCTACTACAGTGTCTGGGGGCATGACTACAGTGTCTACTACAGTGTCTGGGGGCATGACTACAGTGTCTACTACAGTGTCTGGGGGCATGACTACAGGGTCTAGTACAGTGTCTGGGGGCATGGTCTACTACAGTGTCTGGGGGCATGACTACAGGGTCTGGGGGCATGACTACAGGGTCTAGTACAGTGTCTGGGGGCATGGTCTACTACAGTGTCTGGGGGCATGACTACAGGGTCTACTACAGTGTCTGGGGGCATGACTACAGGGTCTAGTACAGTGTCTGGGGGCATGGTCTACTACAGTGTCTGGGGGCATGACTACAGGGTCTGGGGGCATGACTACAGGGTCTAGTACAGTGTCTGGGGGCATGACTACAGGGTCTAGTACAGTGTCTGGGGGCATGGTCTACTACAGTGTCTGGGGGCATGACTACAGGGTCTACTACAGTGTCTGGGGGCATGACTACAGGGTCTACTACAGTGTCTGGGGGCATGACTACAGGGTCTACTACAGTTTCTGGGGGCATGACTACAGGGTCTACTACAGGGTCTGGGGCATGACTGCAGGGTCTAGTGCAGGGTCTAGTGCAGGGTCTACTGTATGCATGACAAATCTATTCCTTGAGCCAATTGCTAAGACAAACAAGCTTGTTTACATTGTCTGAGAGTAAGGCTGCCCTCTTCTTTTGGACTATGTGACCTGCAAGTGAAAATAGCCTCTCACATGGCACAGAGGTAGCAGGAGTAGCCAGATATTTGCGAGCAAGAGGAGACAGCTGTCCATAGGCTTTTGCGTGAGCTGCCCACCACTCCAGTGGACAGTCATTCATTCCGATGCTGGGCTCAGCTTTGTAGAGGTCTAATTGTCCTGACAGTACCCTGACTTCATCTGAATCAGAGTCTGAAGACAGCAGGAGGAGGGTCCTCTTCGCTGGTGGCTCGTCCTCTGTGGCTTGTGGAGCAGCTTTGTCTGCTTCTGGTCCTGGCAGCATCTCTTTAAGCCAGGTCCACACCTAATAAGAGGGACAATTAATTAGTTGCATAGGACTTTTCATGACAGCCTAAGGACTTAACACTGGTCTTCTCATTCACACACACACCTCATCCCTCTCGTCCTTTGGTACGCTCTTCAAGTCCTTGAATCGCGGGTCGAGGGCTGTAGCCAGCTTCAGCCATCTGTTGTTGAGGGTCGCTTTGCGTGCGTCCAGGTCCTTCGTGAAGCTGGCCTTGAACTTTACCATGTAGCCCGGATCCTCCTCGTTGAGGTCCATGATGCGGTTTAGGTGGCAGAGTGCGGGGAGCACCACAGAGCATGAGACGTAGGTTTCCCCTCCAAGGAGCTCAGTCACATACCTGCAGTGAAACAAGAGAGCGAGAGAGAAAGAGGTGAAGGTGTGTGTATGAGAGGGAGATAGGTGTGTGTATGGGGGAGAGAGGGGGGGTGAGGTGTGTGTATGGGAGAGAGATATGTGTGTGTATGGGGGAGAGAGGGGGGGGTGAGGTGTGTGTATGGGAGAGATAGGTGTGTGTATGGGGGAGAGAGGGGGGGGTGAGGTGTGTGTATGGGAGAGAGATAGGTGTGTGTATGGGGGAGAGAGGGGGGGTGAGGTGTGTGTATGGGAGAGATAGGTGTGTGTATGGGGGAGAGAGGGGGGGGTGAGGTGTGTGTATGGGAGAGAGATAGGTGTGTGTATGGGGGAGATTGGGGGGTGAGGTGTGTGTATGGGAGAGAGAGAGTGGGGTGTGAGGTGTGTGTATGGGGGAGAGAGAGAGAGGAGGGGGGTGTATGGGGGGAGAGAGAGAGGGAGAGACACTTACCTGCAGGGCTCAAGTACAAGCTCCAGCTTCTTCAGTTTGTCACACTCTGTGGGGGTCAGCATGGACAGCTTGTGGTTCTGTTGGGCCAAAGTGGCAGTCACAGCCTCCTGGTTCCTCAGGTACCGTGAGATCATGGCCAGTGTCGAATTCCACCTTCCAATTCAATAAAATAACTATTAGTCCCACTGGGGGTTGTTAATGCAGCATGATGCAATTGTACAGAATACAAAGAAATAAACACACACACACACTAAATTTACCCTAAGCATACAACAGGTAGTTAAACAGTCTCACCTTGTGGATACATCTTGTATCATGGGCTCTTTTGCTTGTCCGAGGGCAGTCTGCTGCTGCTGCAGTTCTTCTGTACTGGCAGGGCTGTGCTTGAAGTGGCCTACAATCTTGCGGCACTTTGCCAGGGTGGTGTCAAGGCTTCTGTCCTCAAGGGAGACTGTGATGGTTCTTTGCAGCACGTGTGCAGCACATGGCATGTGCTGGAACGGCATATAGCGCGCTGCTGCTATCATATTACGGGCGGAATCAGTCCCAATAGATGTGACTTTATCTTTTATATTCCACTCCTCTATTACGGTGTTGAACTGTTCAGCACACGCATCGGCGAAATGGCGGCCCACAGTTTTGGTCACCGTTAATGCAAATGATTGCAGTTTCCACTCAGTATCGATCAAGTGCACTGTGACACCCAAATAATTATGATTGCCCACCGACGTCCAGTGATCACCCGTTAGGGCCATTGGGCCAGCCCGTGCCAACACTTCTTCCCTCGCCTCCCTCTCTGTGTCATACATGTTGTGGATCCTTTTCATCACTGTAGCTCTCGAGGGTAGCTTGTAATTTGGGTCAGACGACGCTATTCGAAATGACTCCGCTAAACCCTTATCTTCCACTATAGCTATTGGCCTACAATATTTTGCTATCCACTTCGCGACGCTGTTGGTTAGTTTGTCTGTGGTGGATTTACTCAACCGTTTGCCTAACGGTAATTCTCCAAGAGTGGTTTGACGAAGCATGCGAGTTGCTCTGGAGCTAACGTTAGCTACACTGGAGCTGCTCGAACAACTTGCCTGGACATGTTTAGCGTTCATGTGATACGTTAGACTAGAGCAGCTTCGGTGATACGCAAATTCTTTTTGACATAAGCTACATATTACAATGGTCTTGTTTACTGTCCCATCTATATTCTTTTTGAAATTGAACTTGCCGTTCATAGGTCCCAGGAGTATCGCCTCGGGTGATGCTGACATCTTGTTCCAGCTGAGCTAATTCCTTTGTGTGTTTGTTTTGTTTGATAGACGACGCATGTGTGAAGTGACGATCAAGTAGGCTACGGGTCATTCAATGGGCCAAGTTTAATACGCCCAACTCAAGCGTGGATTTCAAAATAAAAGCGCACCGATTTGCCACTTGTCTAAAGTAAATATAGGTCGGCTGTAATTAATTTTGCGTCAATTTTCATAACGCGATAATTTGCTGTGTAATTAATTAATCTAATTAACGCGATAAACTGACAGCCCTAATATTAATATTTGAATAGTCATATTTGGCACTATATCGTCGAGTTGGACGTAGTCTATTAAGCTAATAATAGTCTGTTAATATATAGTGCTTCGTGCGGTGAGAATACTACCGTAGTCAGTACCCCATCGTTTCGGGCAGAGAACTGGCTGCTTACCCAGGGTGGTTGACCCTATGTGAAGCTGCACCCGAGGAGCCCCAGAGCCGACGAGCGAGTGGACCTGTATACCGGATTATTCTACCGACGACAGCCCGCCTTCCCAGGCACGGATTATGCTTTGGATACTTTGATTATTCTATGGATAAAGACCCCCGACACTACCGTGTGTTGGAACCCCCCCCCTGGAGAGGACGCAAGGTGAGGAGACGCTCTGCAAGACGAGGTCTCTCCACATCTCTCCCCCGTGGACCGGAGAGAGCCGGCCCACAAAGAGTCCACCTGCTTTCATCTGTGGTCCAAGGATCGCCGGCGCATTGAACGGCACTACAGTGGGTTCACCTGGGATACCCTTGGCCGGACGAGGCAGCTGGATTCTACCCCCCCCCCCCTCCTACTCCTGTCGGCTTACAAGCGACCGGATTAACCCCCTCTAGTGTATCCAGCCTATAATCATTAAAGTATCATTGCTGTTATTCCTTAACTATTCCAGGTCGTATATTTACCACCTGCGCCTTCAGAGATTGGACATTATCTATTGATATACCGACGAATACTCCTTGCCATAAAAGTGCATATTATTTCAATTCATAAATGTAATTAAGTGATTAAGTGTTTATTCTACACACCATCGCTGTGTAGGAAATAAAGACCTGTTTCTAATTCGTACATTTGTGTTGGATCCGTTTCATCTACGTGAGAGTGTTCATGATAATATATTTATGCCGTGTACTGGGTGGCCGAATATTAAGTACAAAGGTAGTGGTAGTAAGTATCATATCTAGTAATACAGTCAGGGAATTGTACCCCTCAGTTACAGCTTTACTTGTTTTTGTCCGTTTGTCCAACCGGAAACTGGAGGTTCCAATCCTTTGTGTGTTCCTTTCACCTTTGGTTCTCTGGGGAACATAATCATTAAGTTCCACACAACCTATCAATTCTAACAAATGGTAAACTTGGTTAGCCATCTGTTCCAATTTCTTTTTGCCTTGATGAAATTGTCATAATTTATACTTTAAATGACTGCTCCGCGTATTAACTATGTATAAATGTAATATTAACTTCCCTACTTGCTTTCTACTATGAAAATCAAAAACTATACTTCTTCCTACATTTCTCACCACATTTACATCTCACGCCTTCATCACATTCTTCATACAACATCATTCTACATTATTTTTCCACACATACCCCCTCACACCACCAAAAGAAAACCTTTTGGTGGCGTCACTGCTTCCAACCACTATCACGGGAAAAGATTAATCTTTAGCAACTTAGGACATAGCCCAGTTGTCCACGTTATTAAACTCATGAACCCCAGTACTATACCCACCGCAACATTCCCCATGATCCCTGAATCCACAGAGACCTGTCATTTCACAGCCCAAAGCATCTTCCCTCAGTTTCGAACCTGAACGAAAACACCCCAAGCCCCCTTCCAAGGAATATCACAACTCGTCCAACCATCACCTGTACCGGCACCTATTTCACATACATAACAGCTACGTAGTTTAAAACAACCACCCAACCAATAACACACAACAAGACGCAAAGCCAACCCTGCCTCCAAGGACCCCAACCGAAGGGGGAAACTAGGGGACTGGCACCTTCCCTAAAAATGAAAAACAAAAAACACGCCACAACCGTCTCTAACCAAAACCAACCTAATGTAAAACCCATCTCCCTTATAACAAATGCTCAAACTCCTTGCCCCCAGCCCAAACACACACGCCACACTCAAGAGGGCCAGTCTGGGGGTTGGAGGGACCCCAACTAGAAACGGTCCGTAACGTACCCACAATCCATTCGAAGGCAAGGCATCGAGGGGGGGCGCACGTGGAGAAATGAAGGGAGGGAGAGAAGGAGAGACACAGGGAGAAATACAAGGAGAGACAGAGGGGGGGAGAGACATACATACGGAAGAGGAGTTCCCAAACGACCATGAATATTAACTTATCCTTCCGTAAAGTAAACACTATTTTAATACAACCACTGCCTCAAGCCCACCATAAGGGCAACCTAACTCGAATACTCTAACTAACAGCATGTCACGTATGTCCTGATGAACCGAAAATGGGGGACCCTGATGTAAACAAGACGAAAGTCTTTCCCTGGTCTGCATCCCCTTAACACTTTAACAGCTGGAAAACGCTTTACAGCGTCATTCCCGGCCATGCTCAAGTTGCCGAAGGACGCTTTACAGCGTCTTTAATATCAATATTTCAAAAATCTGTGATCGGATTCATATTTCCCCTCTGCTGGCCTGAGATCCACCAGGAGGACCCACTGAGCTCTCTGGCGGTTCAGGAGCGCCATCTGGTGGCCGATCGGCGCAATCGCCAAACAGGAAGTGCTGTGGAGGTTGTGCTGGTCGGCCATATTACTTCCGGGCACTCGGTACATGTCCCGGGACTCTGGCTCGTCACAATATATAGCGATCCATTGCCAATAACTCGATAAACAACATGATTTGGACGTATATAGTATTATACAAGCTGGAAATGGTTCATCAGGATAAACATCCCATAATCGAAAACGGTCTACACCACGCTGATCGTCCAACGGCGCGAGGAAGATCCGGTAAGATTCAGCGTTATTGTTGAACGTGTTCCATATAAACTGTTATGATGAACATATGACCCACACTAGATGAATGATATAACGCTGCCCACGGAATTATAAACGATCCCCCGCACATCCGGTCATCATCAGATCATACGTAGATCATTCTAGAAGTACGTCCAATTGAAATTTTTTATATCGCCCCGATTGCCATCAAACTGTATTTCATCATCAATATAATGCATTTGGGGCTATAGATCACGTTCTGGAGAAAGCTGCAGAAAGAGATGAAAACATACTTATACATTAGACCATACTTTACTATGAATATGTGAATGAAAAAGTTTAACGTTGCTACACAATGAACAATACATATAGGACTTTGAATGGGCCCTAATAATGGCAATGTAGCAATAGAATTTAAAAAGTTATAGCCATGCAAAGAAGGGGTACTTCTCCATAGACAAATAGAGCTGGCAATCTATGGTATATAATGAATTTAACCCATGGCACCCAAAGTGTTAACAATCGTGTGTATTGAGCCGTACTGTATTGCACCCATTCTGATAAAGTTTTCAATCAACCAATCAATCAACAGAGTCCATCTGGGAGAGAGGGATAGACAGAGGGAAGGGGAGATACCGGGAGGGAGGGAGGGAGGGAGGGAGAGCGGGAGGAAGACAGGGAGGGAGAGAGGGAGGACAGATGGAGGGAGGGGGGGCACAGACAGATGAAGGGAGGGGGGGAGCTATGACGGGAGGGGGGGGCACAGAGAGGGAAGGAGGGGGGGATGCTATGAAGGGAGATTTATTTATTACCTTTCTATTTCCAGAATCAACCAGCAGACTTCACCGTATAGCCTGGTCCAGTTAACCCACAGCTTAATACAACTAATGGTCTTTGCATGGAGTTCCTAAAAGCCACCACTATACCCCAAGGGACGGAGGGAGGGAGAAGGGAATGGGGGAGGGAGGGATGCAGGGAGAGAGGGAGGGAGGGAGGGAGAGGGGGAGAGAGGGAAAGAAAAGACGGCGAGACGAAGGGAGGGGGGGGGGACGGGGGGAGGGAGAAGGCAGGCCGAAACCCCACCTGTTCAAAAAGGCCTTCGACTGTCAGCCTCCTATTTTAACTTTATCGCCCTCGTTTTTTAAATCCTCCGTTTATTCTATGTTTCTAATTAACCATGTTCTATTTCTTCCCTATAACCGTTTTAAACCTGTAGCGTAGCACTCTGGGATCCCATCGAACAAAAAGCGCATCACAAATCCAATCCATTATTATCACTATCATGTGTGGCTGCCGTCCTGGCGGACATCTGTGCTCTACTGAGTGCACCCTTCTAGTCCAGCGAGAGCGCTGACGCTCCGTATTTGAGCAGGGTTGCCGTCTGTCAACACAAGTTGGAACCCTGGAGGAAGCGATATAAGGAAACAAATTGCCAATAACTGTGAAGTTATCTTCGAACCCGTATCAGGAAATAAGCCTCCACACATCTGGTTAAATTAAACGCGAAACAAGACCTCATGTGCGTCTCATGTTACAAACTTGTCCTCGTGAGCAGAGCGCATCACAACTACATCTAAAGGTGCATTGTTTGCAAACATTAGAACAGACACGTGACTCATACGCACACAGGAACGGGAGAGAGGGAGGGAGGGAGAGAGGGTGGCAGGGAGGGAGGGAGAGAGGGACGGAGGGAGGGAGGGAGGGAAAGAGAGGAGATGGAGGGAGGGAGGGAGGGAGGGAGGGAGGGAGGGAGGGAGGGAGGGAGGGAGGGTGGGAGGGAGGGAGGGAGGGAGGGAGGGAGGGAGGGAGGGAGGGAGGGAGGGAGAGAGGGAGGGAGGGAGGGAAAAGAGTACTATATCTGCATGGGGGGGCACACACTATGGTATAGAGGGAGATGATATCTCATCTCTACAGTGGGGCGGGGGGGGGGGCACACACCATAGAAGCTATGTAGGGAGAAAGGAAGTATTCCAGGGAAGGAGCTGTACCATAGGGAGCTCACACCATATAATAAATGGAAGGACGGAATGGAATGTGGTACCCACTATGATAGTGCAGGATGGATGGAAGGGGGGAGGGGAAGGGGGCACACACTATGATAATGCAGGATGGCACCCATTATAATAGTGCAGGATGGCACCCATTATAATAGTGCAGGAGGGGGCACACCCTATAGGGAAGGCCACAGTGGGGAGGGGGGGCCCTGATGAAACTTCTAGTATCCTCTCATATACTGTACCATTTTAGCCATAAAAGGGGAAAAAAGGAGGGAGGGAGTGGAAATGGGAGGGAGGGATGGAGGAAGAAAAGGAGGTGAGGGAGGGAGAGAGAGAGAGGAGAGGAGAGGAGAAGGAGGGAGGGAGAGAGAGAGAGAGATAGAGAGAGAGAGAGGGAGGGAGGGAGGGAGGGAGGGAGGGAGAGAGAGAGAGGGAGGGATGGAGGAAGGGAGGGGGGCAACCTAGGGAGAGAGGGCCAAGCAACAGCAGAGGTGTATCCATTTCAAAGACAACACCGCCCCCTGCTGTCTCTATTCGCACATCAACCCCATTGCCCCACAGTACTCCCAACGTCCTGCAGAAGGCGCCCTCACCCTCCTAATAACAAGTGCGTCAACACGCAGCCACTCCTCCCATGACGTCAGCCGACGTGCTCACACAACATGAACCCCAATTCCCAGAATTCCCTGTACCGAATCGTAGTCCGCCATTAAGGATGGCTTCCCGCGAGACGTCGCCACAGGCTTACGTCACGTTTACACACACAAGGTCCCGCTGTCAGCCAAAATAGCATCACGCGATATTCCCCGAGACTCCCAGCATGCAACATTGTTAGCACAGGTAGCTTTAGCATGCTAGCATAGTTAGCTTAGCATTTTTAGCATAGTTAGCTGTCCACTGCTAACACCATTAGCTTAATACTGTTAGCCCAATTAGCTTAGCTCAATGTTGCTATCGCTCGATTAGCCTAGCACGGCTAGTTAGCTTAGCCTAGCCCCTACAACCCTTTTCCTATACGGCCCACTATCCTGTTGATTTGAGCGGCACAACACATCGCGACGTTTTGCACAACCCAGTCATACTCTATAACATAATTTTAACTTTATTAAGCATTCGTTTATAAATCCTACAGTAACATTTTCTAGTTTGCCCGCCCGTCCGGCCCCGGCCGGCTCCGTATTTTAAATCTAACGCTCCCGATCCAGCCCCGTATTTCAAATCTAACGCACCCCCTCTAGGCCCCTCCAAACAGACGCACCCTAGTGACGTCATCAGTGGTGGCCGCGATCTGCCATTAATTCATTGAAGCAGAAGAAGAACCCTGCTTTCTTTGATCTTTACCACATTAAACCACAACCTTATTACCACTGATACAAAAATGTCAAAGAACGTCACACATCCCTTTGGTACCATCTCACTCGCCATTCACTCAATTCATTCGATATCGCAACGCAGCGTCCATACGGTATGCACGTCGTTCTCGCGGACAGTGTTATGGTGTCCCCGCGGCCGTTTCCGTCCCTAGAGTTATCATAACCTCTAGCAGACTCATTTACACACATTCTCTCTCATCCGCACAGTTACACTCATACTTCCATTCAGCAACATAATCATTCTTAGCACTGGTCAACCTTGTACATCATGTAGCATCATTTGGTAGCCTTTCAGCCACCATGGATGAAGCTATAAGTTCCGTCATTTCAACACATCAGTCGTACTAAACATTATTAGCCCCAAGCATTCCCCGTTTGCTTGCAACGTAGCTTAGCATGTATTAGCCCTGCTTTGTATAGCAGTAGCTTCCCGGGTATAAAACGGCTTCATTCCGTATACTGCAGCAATATAGTAATCCGCGACGTTTAGCGTTATGATGACGTACGTTTGATCATAGCTATGATACCATGCATGTGCCATCCTATTTCATCTAAACAACATATATACATTGTTACATACCAAAGTCCTTATATAATGCCCCATCGCTTCTAAGTGCAGTTTTTTAGTTCGAACATAAGCGCAGTTCTTTCCAACCCCCCAGTGCACAAGTGCTAATTTTTCCGAGGTTTAAGAGGACTACCTTACGCGCTCCAGATCTCTTGTTCCGTAAGAATTAAACGGATTCGTACGACGTCGTTTTGTCTTTAGCAACGTACAAACCAGACGTCTCTAGTTATTGTTATTGCATTTGAACCTACGATTCTAAACAAGAGTCTCTGTCGCCTAACCTGGCGCAATCCTCCAGCCCCTCAGCAGTGCGCGACCTGAACTATATTATTGTCCAACCCGATCGCGCCAATCCCCTTCATTTCATTAGTGCCGATACGGCTGTGCGCTCAATCGTTTAACTCGATCGCGCCAATGCAACCATTCTCTACCCCTGTTCGAAATCTGCCCAAACAAACCCCGACAATACAGACACATCTTCAACTCACCGTTTGACCTCTGCTGGTTGTTGTTGCTCGAGGATGGTGTAGTCAGGCGTCGTTGCTCTGCTCTGAGAGTTTTTGAAGTTCTGTTGTGTCCTTGTCCTGTGTTCCGTTCGGATGTACAGACCGGCAGGCACGGCGCCAGATTAATGTATATTCTCAATGATTCTATGTATAGCTATCTAATCGTTTTCAGTTGTATAGTGGGATAGCTGCTTACTCTGCTGTTGTATCACGTTATAAAGAGTTCATTCAAATGTGGTCCTTTGGAAATCACGTGGAGGCGGAGACAGCGCTGCAGGTGTAAACGGTCTGACCGTTGCTTTATTAGAATATCCAACAGCTTAATCAATCAGGTTTACAACATCAATTATTTCTATTTCTAATCAGCTCGTCTCGAAGGTTTCTTCTCGGCTCTGTTCTCGAACTCTGGTGGGGTGGATTCTCCGTCTCTGCTTTTCCGTTCTCTCTGCGTGTCTCTCTGCGTCTCGGTGTCTCCGTGTCTCTGTCTCCCCTCCATCATTCAACCTGCAGGTTTTATAGAGAAGAGAGAATCCCCCCCGCCCTTGCGCCATCCAGTGCCGTCACCCCAGAGAGCATGCTTTTCTATTGGCTAGAAGGTCTCCCCTCTAAGTGACAGTCATTTGGGTCTTGTGAAACAGCGTTACAAGGTGACCTTACAGAGGGGACAGGAACTAGTCTTCTCTTAGAATGATCTACCCAAGTGTCCCTGAATGCGACCCACATACAGATTGAAATAATGGCCTGTTTGGACTGCTTAGCTAAAGTAAACAGAACTCTGGTGCTGGCCTTCAGGCCTGACTTAAAGTTAAGTATTGGGCCCTCCATCCCACTTTGTTGTGTGGGGAAAGAGGTTTCATCCTGTGGTCTCAGTACATCTGTATGAAACGATCACCCTTCCTTTGAACTGTGGGGCTGTGTAGTCATAAAATCTCTTCTAAACCTTACACAAACACGTTTTTCTGCTGGTCTCAGCTTATTTGAAGGCTATCCACATTTGTCCTTCCCTGACCTGTATTCAGTGTTTCCCCTCCGTACATCTCAAGGTAGCTTTTGGCCATCTGTCACCATTTAGACTGAGGCCAGTTAAGCCTTCTTGTTGACTCAAATGTATGGTTAACCTAACAGGTGATTTGGCATGGCTGTGAGTCTCTATTTTTCTACGAGAAAATAACCTAGTTCTTTGCTATTTCATATATGTGCATAATTTCTATTGTTTAATTTACAGGTTTTATTTAGATAAATATACGACACTTATCCAAGTGATAAAGAGATAGCAGTGGCTTCTGCGGCTCTTGTCGCCAAAGGAAGGAAGGAAGCAGGATCTGAGACCGGCTGCAATGGATGGAAGAACAGCATCAAATTCAAGATGGGCAATTTCAGGAACAAGCTGAGACGGGCAGGATGTGAGGAGGTCACTGTAAATGCTGGAAAAAGAGGTAGAAGCAATCCTGACGGCGAACCTTCACATTCCAACATTAAAAGACCCAAGCAAGCAGAAGTAAACTTCCTACCCAACTATCCCCAAGGAGAGGATTCCTTGAGGCTTGAGCAGTTGAGGCAGACAATTGCTGAAGAAGTCAAGAAGACTGAGAAGAACCTGCCCCTCATTAGAAAGCTGATGCAGACCACATTTGCCCTGCACCGACAGACCATAGTGAAGTCCAGCCCACCAGTGAAAGAGCTCATGGACATCTGGCCTGCTCTCAAAATGGAGTCTGAGGTAATATAGATCAGCTCTCTTTCCTGTGTTAACATTTGGCACATTCTGTGTGTTTTAAAGTGAAACTTGTGATTCTTAAGCCTGGTTTATATACTCTAGCGGCGCATCTGCGTGTGTGTTCTGTGCGCCCCCGTGAGCTAGTCATCAGCGACCGATTCCGCAAAGCATGTAATGACATGGTTGACCAGAAATCCCGCCGTCATGCTCTGAAGCCCAAACCAAACAAAGTAAGAGATCCACCAAGTTGAAGTGACTAATTGATGTTGATATACTATATTGTCCTGCTGTTTTTAAATATAGGTGTATGCAGAGTTCCAGCTGATTGCCAACCAGAACCTGCCCAACACATTCTACGCTGAGCTTGACCGCCATCTTCCTCGACTGATGACGTTATTCAGACAGCAGGCGTCCAAAACTGGGAACACGGCAGATGCTTTGGCTCACATTTAAAAAAATCCACGATGAACAGGTGAATAGATTATTATACATGTCATAGGTCGAACCTCTGTAACATTGAACAGGATCAATGATTCAAATGAGCTTTTGAATTTTACAATTAGTCCACCATTGTGTTTGCCATGTTTCTGATTGCATTAAAGATGTGAACATGTTATTTGTGGACATATCTGATTGGACTGTTTAAAATCCGCTTTGTTCAGTAAACATTTCCATATAATACAATTATTTTTTTCTTCTTAATCTTACATCTTAATAGGAAATCCATGATGTTCACACCAGGCGTACCACTGTTCTCCATGCCCTGCCTGTGTATCTGCATGAGGAAGTCTCTGGATTTTTCAAAACCTGCACAGTGAGTCTGAGTGAAAATAATTTACAGTACAACTGTATATTAAGTGAACAGTTAATCAAAATGCTAAGTATCAGTCTTCCTTCCTTCCAGGTCTCCCTTGTGAAAGAGATATTTGATCTCGACAGGACTAACCTGGTTAAATAAAAATAACCTTCTCACCAAAAAAATTGTTCTAACTAAAATATAAACAACTTACAAACACAACTCCATATACTTAGCTTTGTGCTGCACTTTGTAGAAACCATGGATTTATTTGTGATTATTATGTCTCTTTCATTCCTTCAGGACACGCCTGATGAGCCAGAGCTTCAGGGTGTTGCAGTGGCCCTCCTTACTGTCATCAGTAACCATGACACAAGTCCAGTTCACTACCAGCCTGTGACAATCTCTGATTGGTGATTCCTTCCTGGTAATGTTTGGACTAATCTATGCACTACACCTCAGCTACCCCAAGGGACTTACCAACACTTTTGAATTCATTCAGAAGATTTTACTAGGTCTAGAAGCTGGTAAACTGTTGCCAAGGTTGCAGACTCTCAAGAATGACTTGATGATGCAATCATTTTTTTTTTTCTGATTTTTCAATGGATTTTCTCCCCGTCCCAATTAGTCGTTGTGCCAATTCCCCCCCCCCCCCCCTACCTGGTGCTGTATGCATGTTCTCCTACGAGTCGGTATAAGGGCGTCCCGAGTCGATCGCACGCTTCCCCCGAGACGTGCGCCGACAGCCAGTGACGTCTTTTCACTTGGCAGCGAGGGCTCTCATTGGTGAAGTGTAACGCGTGGGAGGGCACGCTATCTCCACCAAGTCCTGCCCCGCTTAGCAAGCGCCGAGACCTGACCTGTAGGCGTCGCTGTCCACAACGCCAGATTCCCACCCGCCAGCTTCCCCACCCCCTAATACTGCCGAATTGTATTAGTGTGAACGGCCAGCCAAGCTGGTGACAACGCAGGGAGTTGGATTCGAACACGCGAATCCAGTGTCTCCAGCGTTGGTGACGAACGCAATCTCCGCCACGTCACCTGACCGCTCTTGCATTAAACTTTTGAAGGTATTATTTTGACATGACAAGGAAATTAATACCTCACCCCACATCCTTCTTTCAGATGAGTTTCTATTCCTTACTGTAATCAGTGATCATGACACAAGTCCAGTTCACTACCAGCCTGTGACAATCTCTATTGTCATTGAAAGTCATATCATGATCAGGTTCCCCAGATTTGGTGATTCCTTCCTGTACTGTTTGGACTAATCTATGCACTACCCCAAAGCACTTACCAACACCTCAAAAGTGTGTCTATAGAAACTCATCTGAAATGTCTTGTCATGTCAAAATAATACCTTCAGAAGTTGCTGTACTACTTTGCAGATGTTCAGCCAATAGGTCCAAACTACTCAATGTACCTTGTTCTTTATTTTTTATGTAATATGTTTACATTTGAGAGTTTTACAGTTCGAATTTTCTTAACCGTCTATAGCTGGCATTATTGTAATTTCATCCAAGTAAGTTTTAGAGTTGAAAGAGTTTATCAGAATCTCAAAGGCAACATCCAAGTCCCAAACATTTGTTTCTCGAGGAACAATAGGAGGCAATGGGCATAAATGCCACTCTGCTCTGACTGCTTCCATTGCTTGTAGGCAGTGGTAGAGTTAGTGTTCTCAGTACAGAGTACAAGGCGATATACCAGGAGCCATAAACGCAACACAGAAGCGTTATTATTAACATATACAGAATATGAACTTATACAGAATATGAACTGGTCAATTACACAACTAGAGTGAATAAAGACACAATAATTGATTAATAAAATAACTATTCACCATTAGCTGGACTCAGTTCCGTTTCACTTGAATGAATCGCTTGGGAGTCAGCAGCAGCAGACCATCGATCTTGTATGCTGAGAGTGGGACTGTATCCTTGAGACCTTGTAGGCAGTAGTATACTGCCCTGTCAAGGGCTAACCGCAGTAACTTGAAAAAAGTAAAAATTTTGTTATGAGTGAAATTGACCTTGTCAATAAATGTTTTATCTTGTGACCAAGTTTCAGATGTTAATGTCGCTCAGTTTTGGAGATATGGGGTTTTAAAAACTGCAGTAACTACAAAATCACACTCAAAACCCAGGCAGACCGCAGTAACTTCCAAACAGTGAAAAATGGCTTTAAAGTGTTTTGACTTGCCATCCAAAATGTGTTATAGGTAAATAGATGATAGTACCCAGATTTAACATGTATTAATGAAGTAATCTTTAGGCATACAAAAATATGACATAATTATTTTAATTAACCCCAAAAAAGCAGATATTGCACTCTGCTGCACGATTTCCATAAATAATTATACAGGTAATGTACAGGCAAAGTGCAGTAACTTCAAAGCTTTCCAGCTTTCATAACTTAACCTAGCCATTTTGAAAATGAAATTTAATACCTGAATATATTGGAATGATGATGATCCAAATAAAATGGCTAGGTGAAGTTATGAAAGCTGGAGGGAAAACAACATTGCATTTGAAGTTACTGCACTTTGCCTGTACATTACCTGTATAATTATTTAAGGAAATCGTGCAGCAGAGTGCAGTATCTGCTTTTTTGGGGTTAATTAAAATAACTACGTCATATTTTTGTATGCCTAAAGATTACTTCATTAATACATGTTAAATCTGGGTACTATCATCTATCTACCTATAACACATTTTGGATGGCAAGTCAAACAGTTTCACTGTTTGGAAGTTACTGCGGTCTGCCTTGACAGGGCAGTATAGTTAGTGTACTGTATAGTGTTCTTAGTACAGAGTACTGTATTGTTCTAGTTATCATTCTGCAAACATAGCCTGCTCTAAATGACGGATGGTGCCTCTGACATTCTGACTAACTCTTTCAATGAAAACACCATCTTGTTCCATGATACATCATGGAGCGAATACAGCTGCATTTCCATATGTAGGTATGTGCACTATTAACAGTATTGCCAGCTGTATAGCATGTAATGTGGATTGGTATTTTGGTTCCACATTGGCAGGACCCAATATACAGCACAACGTTTGTGAATTTTACATGTGCCAAGCGGATTGACAATTTTCAGATAATCTATACATTTTATTCTGTACTGTACATAGATACACTGTGTTATCCCAACGGTCACAATAGTTGCCGTCAACATGTTTGCTCATTCTATGACCACACTATACAAATTTGAGTAATTCAGCCAGGATGTAAACGGCTCTGGTCATGTGCACTGCACATATTGAGACCCTTTATTATTTCAATATTTGCTGGAAATACATTGATACATCATTCAGTAACATTTTCAGAGCCTTATAACAAACATTATTACACTATTGTGACCAGTGGGATTAAATGTGTAATATACATTACATTGTATGTACATGTTATAACATGCATGTATTTATTTTCTATATATATATTTTCAATTTTAACATTGCCATACTGTTGGAGAGGGCAACACAATGTTTTTGTAAGATAAATAGATGTATACTCTTTGAATAGAAATAAATATAAAGAGTTTGAAGTTGTAACACAATGTTTTTGTAAGATAAATAGTTTTGATGAAGAACAAAACCTCCTAAATGCATACAAAAAAGGGGGAAAACTTCATATCTGCACTTTGCGAGGCACTAATACCTGGTCGGTATTGTTAACATACGTGTAATATAGTCCAAAAACAGTGTATACGGTGTTTACAGTGTTATTGTACATTGCTAACATACAGATTATATATGTATACTCTTTGAATAGAAAAAAATAAAAGAGTTGTTTGAAGTTGATATAATGTGCTTGTGTAGTTATTTTTCTGTTAACTTATTCACATGGATTTTAAAACTGAACCTTAAGTTATAGTAACTGCAAATATTTGAGTTGATTAACTTAAAAATTTGAGTTGATTAACTTAAAAGAAATGAGGCATTAGATTGCCTCAATGTCTTTGAGTTCTGTTAACTTAATCACATGGATTTAAGGTTGAACCTTAAGTCACAGTAACTGAACATATTTGAGTTGCCTCCACTTGAGAACCTTAAGTCACAGTAACTGAACATATTTGAACTGCCTTAACTGAGAACTGTAGGTCACAGTAACTGAACATATTTGAGTTGACACCACTTGAGAACCTTAAGTCACAGTAACTGAATATATTTGAATTGCCTTAACTGAGAACTGTAAGTCACAGTAACTGAACATATTTGAGGTGACTCCACTTGAGAACCTTAAGTCACAGTAACTGAACATATTTGAACTGCCTTAACTGAGAACTGTAAGTCACAGTAACTGAATATATTTTAGTTGCCTCCACTAGAGAACCTTAAGTCACAGTAACTGAACATATTTGAACTGCCTTAACTGAGAACTGTAAGTCACAGTAACTGAACATATTTGAGTTGACACCACTTGAGAACCTTAAGTCACAGTAACTGAACATATTTGAATTGCCTTAACTGAGAACTGTAAGTCACAGTAACTGAACATATTTGAGTTGCCTCCACTTGAGAACCTTAAGTCACAGTAACTGAACATATTTGAACTGCCTTAACTGAGAACTGTAAGTCACAGTAACTGAACATATTTGAGTTGACTCCACTTGAGAACTGTAAGTCAGAGTAACTGACCATATTTGATTTGACTTAACTGAGAACCTTAAGTCACAGTAACAGACCATATTTGAGTTGCCTTAACTGAGAATTGTAAGTCTTAGCCAACTGAAAACATTTGAGTTTATCAACTTAAAAAAATTGAGGCATGGGATTGCCTAAATTTTTTTAAGTTCTGGAAACTTATTCGGGTTTACAGTGTCCTTTGACAAGCTCTGTCCGCTCGTTGAGAAACCTGCCCGCCGTTCCCCACCCAGTCCATGGCTGACGGATGCAGTGAGAGAACAAAGACAGGTCCTGAGAGCGGCTGAGAGGAAGTATAGAAAGTCACGCCTCACTGCTGACATCGACACATATCACAACCTCTTGTTAACATTCTCCAAAACCATTACTAATGCCAAAGCTTCTTTCTTTCACCATAGGATCGAGGCCTCTGCCAAGAATCTTCGCAAACTGCATGCTACCATGTCCTCCCTCCTCACTCCCCCCCCCCACCCCCTCCTCCCTCATCTTTTTCTGCCGAAGACTTTGCGATCTTCTTTGAGGAAAAAGTGGAGAACATCCGCAGCTCCTTCTCCCAACCCCCACCCATTCCAAACGCTGAATCGAGAACCTCATCCTTCACTCTGTCATCTTTCTCTCCCATTACAGAAGCCGAGACCCTGACACTGGTAACGTCGAACCGTCCGACTACATGCCAGCTGGACCAGCTACCCTCCCCACTCCTCCAGACCATAGCACCGGACATCCTCCCATTCCTAACTGCAACCATCAACTCCTCACTCAACTCGGGGGTGGTCCCCACCTCCCTAAAACAAGCCAGAGTCACGCCCCTCATAAAAAAACCAACCCTGAACCCCACCGTCATAGCCAACTATCGTCCTGTCTCTCTTCTCTCCTTTCTTTCTAAAACACTTGAACGTGCTGTATCCAACCAACTTACTGCTTATCTCTTACAGAATGACCTCCTAGACCCCAATCAGTCTGGCTTCCGGACTGGCCACTCCACAGAAACGGCCCTCATTGCGGTCACAGAGGCACTTCACTTAGCAAAAGCGAAAGGCCTCTCCTCTGTCCTGATTCTCCTAGATCTATCTGCAGCCTTCGACACAGTCAACCATCAGATCCTCCTCGCGGCCCTCGCAGGAATGGGAGTGGCTGGATCTGCGCTCACATGGCTGACATCATACCTCAACGACCGCTCCTACCAAGTGTCATGGAGAGGGACTCTGTCGGCCACCCGCCCCCTCCGGACGGGTGTCCCCCAGGGCTCGGTCCTATGACCCCTTCTCTTCTCCCTCTACACTAAATCACTGGGTAACATTATCACGTCTCATGGCTTCTCATATCATTGTTATGCCGATGATACTCAACTCTTCCTCTCCTTCCCTCCCTCAGATATCCACGTCTCTGAGCGGATCTCGGCCTGTCTGTCCGACATCTCCGCCTGGATGACGACCAACCACCTCAAACTGAACCTAAGCAAAACAGAATTGCTCCACCTGCCGGCCAAATCCTCCCCCCTGACCGACCTCTCCATCACAGTCGAGAATGCAGCTGTGACCGCGTCCCCGACCGCCAAGAACCTTGGTGTTGTCCTCGACGACCAGTTGAACTTCTCTGCTCACATCGCAGCGACAACCAGAACCTGCAGATTCCTCCTGAGCAACGTCAGAAGGATACGCCCCTTCCTGACAAAAGAAGCCACTCAACTCCTCGTCCAATCAACAGTCATCTCCCGCCTCGACTACTGCAACGCACTGCTAGCTGGCCTCCCGGCCACTGCCACCAAGCCCCTTCAACTCATTCAAAACGCAGCGGCCCGCCTGATCTCAAACCTACCGAAGTCGGCCCATGTCACCCCACTTCTTAGGGACCTGCACTGGCTCCCCATTTGCTGCACGTATCCGCTTCAAGGCCCTCGACCTAGCATACCGTGCGGCAAAGGGAACCGCTCCCGCCTACCTCTTGTCAATGGTCTCTAACTACACACCCTCAAGACCCCTACGCTCTGCATCTTCTGGCCGCCTCAGACCTACTCCTATCCAAGCTCCCGGAGGGTCATCAAAGAGAAGCCGCCTATTCTCAGTCCTTGCCCCACAATGGTGGAATGAACTACCCATCCCAGTTAGGACAGCCGAATCCCGTCCAATCTTTTGCCGTCGACTAAAGACTCACTTCTTCAACCATTATCTGAAATGATTTATATATAAAAAAAAATAAAAAAATAATCTAACCCTGACTAACCTTACTGTCATGCACTTGTCCTAATAAACTAACCTACACTGTAACACGCAACACTTGATGAACATTGTTACTCAGCTGATAGAGTTGTACCCTTCTTGCTGTCTTGTCGTACAGAACGTGTAAGTCGCTTTGGATAAAAGCGTCAGCTAAATGACTAAATGTAAATGTAAATGTGTTGGTAACGGAATCGACTCTCGGGTTTAGGCCGGGCTTGACCCTGTCTGCCTGCGAGTGTGCCCCCGCACTTTTCCTGACGTCTGCCAATCATGTCAGCCTTCTCTGCCTCTACCTCTCTAGGGGGTCGGGTTTTGTGGAGGCTGCAACATGGTGCACAGCATACCGAACGCCCCTTCCGCCGGGGTGCTGTTCTCAGTAGACCCCTTAGGCGCCTGTCTAGTCCGCAGTGCTCCGGGCACAGGTCGAGTTACGCTCTTGACCTGTTGCCAGGTCGACTGGCCCCACAGTGTTGTGGGGGTGTAGCCTCTGTGGAGTGCTTCAGGGCGGCGTGCTGTAGGGGGGAAGGGCCTGCTCTTGGATTGGGCCCTGTCCGATACGCTGGCGATGTGGGGGGTGGTGTCACTAGTGACCGTCTGGTGGGGTCTTGATGCTACGGCATCGTTGGCCTCACCAGGCCCCCTTTCCGGGGGGTCCTGACTAGGGATGCCCCGATCGATCGGCCACCGATCGTTATCGGCTGATAATCAGTATAAATATGCGATCGGTGATCGGTGATAATGCTTTATTTTCGCCGATCGTCAAAACCGATCGAAAAACATGATCCAATTCTTAGCGGAGATCTCACAGTCACTACTGACTTCTCTCTCAGACACACAGCTGCCTGCAGCATACGGCGCCTCCTCCTCCTCAGCCCCTCCCGCACTCATGTAAACAAGAGCCTCGCAGTCTGCTATAGTCTGGTGCATGATGCGACGTGAGCTAACGTTGGCTACCAGTACCTACCGAGCTAACGTTACTGTTTAAACTAAATGACCCAGTGACTACATGAGGCATTGTCTAACGTTATCTAGCTGGCTAGCTACTGATAGCTGCTGATATCAACAAATGCTCCAGCAATAGTCGAGTGCATGATAAGTTACCGCCGTTGGCTCTAAACTAAATAGTTCACTGAGGCGTTGTCTTAACGTTATCTAGCCGGCTAGCAGTAGCTACAGATAGCTCCTGATATCAATGTCTTATAACATTGATTCGAGCTGAGGGCTTGCTGAATGTGATTTATACCAATACTAGGGTCCAGCTGCAGCGCCGGAGAATCCTGGCCATAGCTGGAGGCTACTCGAGTACACACAGACAGTGGAGCTGTTTGCAGATAGCGAGCATTTTGACTTGTTGCGTGGTGGCGATGTCTCGCAGATAATACAAGTACAAGTCTAATTATATAATATATATATTTTATATTTTAAAAAATGTATATAAAATAATTATTTTTATCAAAAACGATCGGTATCGGCCGATATGGCTCAAGACGATCGGTGATCGGTATCGGTAGCAAAAAATGTGATCGGGGCATTCCTAGTCCTGACCCTCAGGCTGTTCCTGGGGCTGGGTCCTCCTCCGCGCTCTGCTGCTATGGCCTTGCCACGGGGTTAGGTTCTTGACCGTTCGTTCCCTAGTGGCATGTGGGATGTGCGCCTGAGTAGTCGCGGGTCCTTCTGTGTGAAGGTAAGTCCCACAATCTGCTCACCCTGTGCATTTGAGTTGCTGAACCCTCTTCGCACAGTGGGGGGTCCGGGTGCTCGGGTCCTCCCCGGTTCTGATGGTTGTGCGGGCCTCAGCGGGTACATTTGTCGAGCTTCCGCTCTGCTCAGCTCCTGTGTTCCACTAGAGCAGAGCGTAAGCTATACGATAATATAACATACGGTTATCCTATAACCATAGTTATATGATTATAGCGAGCGCTCTGCTCTGACTCACTGAGGACCCCGTGGTCTTCGCCTTCGGTGGTGAAAGACTTGGGAAGGAGCTGTTAGTATGGCCACGTCCCCGCTTATGTAGAGGAGCGGATGTGGGTGTGGCCAGGTGGATGGGTGTGTACATGTGAGGAAATTTATTCAGTATTAGATTGATAAGGGATAGGGTTCCACTAGAGCAGAGCGCTCGCTATACTCATATAGCTATGGTTATAGGATAACCGTATGTTCATCTATTAAAGTTATTAACTGATCTACATCCAATTGTCTTATTTGTCTAAGAAATGTGTTTTTATAGTCTTAACATTTAAAACAAAGGTAGACAATAAAGGAATTTAGAAATTGGATTTTTCTGAATAGTGTGAAATCTGAACAAAGGTTTATATATGATTGATTGATTGATTGAAAAGTTTATTAACAGATTGCAGAATGGGTACAGTACAGTACAGCTCAATACATACAATTGTTAAGGGGATGCAGACCAGAGAAAGACTTTCGTCTTGTTTACATCAGGGTCCCCCATTTTCAATTCATCATAACATTTATGACATACATGACATACAGATAGACAGTACTGCTACATCTATACATTTATGACATATCAGATTTGCAAATACAGTACTGTTTGTGATACAAAAAGTGTCCAGAAAAAGAGTGTATATACATTTGACGTAGAAACTGTACATTGGAGGAGGTTGGGTGGGTGGGGTGGGGTTGGTGGGTGGGGGCTGTACATTGGAGGGGGGGGGGGTTGGGGTAGGGGGGGGACACTGTACACTGGAATACTGACAAAGCCATACTTGGTAATTTACTGTACAACTGGGTTAAGACATTTGTAGGGGCCAGTTTCGAATTGCAGTCTCCCGTAGGTGTTCTTTGAGAGTGTTTTTGAAAGTGGGTAGTGATTCACATTCCTTTACAGCTTTGGGTAGGGCGTTCCACATTGATGTGGCATAATTGCGAAACGTGTTTAGTCCCTTGTTTGAGCCAAATCTGGGTTTAACATGATTTGTGGAGCTCCCTCTTGTGTTGTGATCGTGGTATTCACTGACCTTTGGGAAGTATTTTGACATGTACATGGGTACCTTGGTCGCGTAGTGTATCTTGTAGACCAGGCCCATTGCAAGTTGCTGTACTCTGTCGTCTACTCTAAGCCATCCTAGTTTGTCAAAGTGGGCCGGGGTGAGGTGGGTTCTAGGAGTCAGGTCAAGCAGTAGTCTGACTATAGCTTGTTTTGAGATGTTTGTAATTTGTTGTATTTTATTACATGATATCAGAGTAACTAAACACACTATTATTAGATACTTGAGGACTTTAAAGTATTGTTGGATGGAACTAATTAAAATAGGATACTTATTCGTATGTCTGACGGAGTTGACACAAATTAATTTATGAAGTGAATAATGTTTATTTTCAGAAAGGGTATTTTGATAAGAAACATGTTCCTTTACATGGTTTGATAGCTAATACCTATGGGGGTAGATTTCTATCAAAAATAAATACCTTTCTCTACAAATAATATCAATTTCAAATGAATGTAGAATATATTTTTTTAAATGTAGTTCTAAAACGTGTTTTTTCCCTTATCTGAAGAATCAGTGATATATAATGTATGTCTGTGTAAAGAAAATTAAATAATCAATAGATATTTTTAAGCCATTCTTTCTTTAGGCAGCATTCAATGAAGAATGCCAGGGAAAACAGGGTGCGGGGGTGGAGATGATACAAAGGTCATGACCTGGATTAAGATACAAACTGTTGCACTCACTAGGCTACTACTGTTAAGATTGACGGCTGCTGGATGGTTTATCATGGCTCGCTGAGATTTATTACTGGCTGTAAACCCCTTACACATCACTGTTTGCTGTATTGGTCATCTCTCTCCATGTGGAGAGGCAAGGTACCCATGTACATGTCAAAATACTTCCCAAGGGTCAGTGAATACCACGACCACAACACCAGAGGAAGCTCAACAAATCCCCAGATTCGGCTTAAACAAGGGACTAAACACGTTTCGCAATTATGCCACATCAATGTGGAACGCCCTACCCACAGCTGTAAAGGAATGTGAATCCCTACCAACATTCAAAACCGCTCTTAAAGAGCACCTATGGGAGGCTGCAATTCGAAACTGGCCACCATAAATGTCCAAACCCGCCCACCCCCACCCCTCCTAATAGACAGTCTCCTGCCCACTGCATGTATCTCTCCCCACCGTATGTATATTTCTCTCCCACCCACCCACCCCCTCCTAATTTACAGTCTCCTTCAAGTTCAAGTTCAAGTTCTTTAATAGTTGTCATACAGAAGTACAGAATACTTTCATACAAAATGCTTCTTACTGTTACGCTCCAGAGACTGTGCTAGACAAGATAGTATCAAATAACATAATAACATAATATAGCATGAATTTAGAAGAAGAAAATGAGGTCACAGTGTTCGGTATAGACATATGTACAATGTTCTGAGTTACCATATAATATACAATACACAATACTATGCAGTGTACTAATGTACAGTACTATCTAGTGCAAAGCAGAAATGGGATGAGGTACAATTTTAGGTACAATTTACAGTAAGGTGTACGAGTTGTAGTGCAATCCTTCATCCATAAATATAAAGTGTGGGGAGTGGGTGCTACAGTGTGTTTGTTTAAAGTGGGTGTGTGCTATAAAGTGTGTGGAGTGGGTGCTACAGTGTGTTTGTTTAAAGTGAGTGTGTGCGTGTGGATGTGTGTGCTATGTGCGTTTGGTGGTTGTTGTTGTGTAGTGTTCATTCATTGTTCGTTTAGCAGCCTGATGGCCTGGGGATAGAAGCTACTTCTGAGTCTTTCTGTGCTCGCCTTGAGACTCCTGTATCGCTTGCCTGACCGCAGCAGTTCGAAGAGGCAGTTGTTCGGGTGACTGGAGTCTTTAATGATTCTCTTAGCCTTGCCCTTGCAACGCTTGTAGTAAATGTTCTGGAGGGTGGGGAGCCCCCCTCCAATTGTGCGTTCGGCTGAACGTGTCACTCTTTGTAGTCTGCTTTGGTCTTTTGCAGTGCTATTCCCAAACCAGGAGGTGATGTTGCCGGTCAAGATGCTCTCTATTGTACATGAGTAGAAGTTCTTAAGGATCTTCTGGCTGACTTGGAACTTCCTTAGGCGCCTGAGGAAGTAGAGGCGTTGTCGTGCCTTCTTCACCACACTGTTAATGTGTGTGGTCCATGTCAAGTCCTCGGATATGTAGGCTCCGAGGTACTTGAAGCTGTTGACTCTCTCAACCGGTGCCCCGTCGATGCTGAGGGGGCTGTAGTCCTTGACCCCCGACCTCCTGAAGTCCACAATCATCTCCTTTGTTTTGCTGACGTTCAGGGAGAGGCTGTTTTCCTGGCACCATCCCGCCAGGACCTTGACCTCTTCCAGGTAGGCCCTCTCGTCGTTGGCAGAGATCAGGCCCACCACCACTGTGTCGTCAGCAAATTTGACGATTGTATTGCTACTCCGCTGAGCCACACAGTCGTGTGTGTACAGGGAGTAGAGGAGGGGACTCAGAACACAGCCCTGGGGGGCCCCTATGTTGAGGGTGATGGATGAGGAGGTGCAGTTGCCTGCTCTCACCACCTGGGGTCTGCCAGTCAGGAAGTCCAAGACCCACTGGCAGAGGTCATAGCCCAAGCCCAGGTCCCTGAGCTTGGCTATGAGTATGGAGGGGACTATGGTATTGAATGCCGAGCTGTAGTCGATGAATAGCATTCTCACATAGTTCCCCTGCCTCTTGTCCAGGTGTGATGCTGCTGTGTGCAGCACATGGGATATGGCGTCCTCCGTGGACCTGTTGGGGCGGTATGCAAATTGCAGGGGGTCCATGTTGATGGGGAGGGAGGAGCAGATGTAGCCCTTTACTAGCTTCTCAAAGCACTTCATGGCTATGGAGGTGAGAGCTACAGGGCGGTAGTCGTTGAGGCAAGCAGGCTTGGATTTTTTGGGTACAGGGATAATAGTGGACTTCTTCAGGCAGGTGGGGATGACAGCCTGTTCTAAGGACAGGTTAAATATGTCAGTGAATACTGGGGCCAGTTGGTCGGCACAGACTTTTAGGACGCGGCCGGGGATGCCGTCCGGACCTGCTGCCTTCCTGATATTCACTTTTTTAAAGGTCCGCCTCACCTCATGCTCTGTTACCCTGAACACTGCGCCTCCATCAGCAGCCGACCCCCCCCCCCCATTGCCGAGGCTTGTGAGCTGGTGTTGTTATTACCAGCATCAAACCTCGCATAGAAGGTATTGAGGTCGTTTGCTAAGGAGATGTCACTGTTCAGTTTGAGGGAGGCGCCTTTGTAGTCTGTCATCGTTTTGAGCCCCTGCCACATAGCTCTAGAGTCAGCTTGTTCAAACTGGAGTTCAATTTTATCCCTGTAGCGCCGTTTGGCCTCTGACACTGTCCTCCTTACGTTGTGTCGCGCCACCTTGTGGTCATTCATGTTGCCTGCCACTAGGCCGTCATTGTATGCTTTGGTGCGCTCTCTCAGAGCTTCACGGACGGATTTGTCTACCCAGGGTTTTTGATTTGGGTAAACTTTCATTTTGGTAGTGGGGATTGTTTCTTTCACCCTAGTACAGACATAGTCCAGCACTGTCTCCGTGTAGGCATTAATGTTATCTGTGTCGCGGAACACAATCCAGTCTGTGTGGTGAAACACTGACCGGATCGTCTCTTCTGACGTCAGATCCCATTTCTGCACCTCTCGCGAGACTACGGGAGTACTTTTAATTCTCTGTCTGTACTTTGGTGAAAGGAAAATGGATGCGTGATCTGACTTGCCAAAGCCACTATCAGAATGAGCCTTGTAGCCACCTTTAAATTGCGTGTAACAGTGATCTAGGATGTTACCGCCTCTGGTGTTGCAAGTCACATGCTGATAGAAGTCGGGCAATACCTTTCTCAGATTGGCGCTATTGAAATCTCCCAGTACTAAAATGGCGGCGTTAACGTTAGCCACTTGTATTCTATTTACCTCGTCGTGTAGTCTGGAGAGCGCAACCTTGTTGCTGGCTTGCGGTGGAATATACACTCCGACCAGGACGATCGCCGTTAACTCCCTCGGGAGGAAGAAAGGACGACACTTGATGGTTATATATTCCAGTTCTGGGGAGCAGTGGTTGGATAATTCCTTCACGTTCGTTGGATCACTCCAATTTTTGTTAAACATGAAGGCAATACCTCCTCCACGTTGTTTACCGGACTCTGATGATGTCCGATCCTTTCGATGGATAAAGAAGTGATCCGCTGGTTGAATTGCGTGATCTGGAACCTCCGGTGTGAGCCATGTTTCGGTGAAGCAAAGGACATTGCAGTCCCTAACGTCTCTTTGATATTGAATCCTTGCTCGGATGTCATCCAGTTTATTGTCTATTGATTGTACATTGGCTAGCAATATACTGGGAAGTGGTGTACGGTGGCGTCTGGATCTCCTCCCCATCATATACTCTGTCAGGATCTATGGGTAACAGTACTGTATATTTGCATATCATATATGTCACAAATGTAACAGTACTATATACCTGTATGTCATGTATGTCCCTATGCCATAAATGTCATGATGTCATGTATGTTGTGTATGTCATAAATGTCACTATGAATTGAAAATGGGGGACCCTGATGTAAACAAGACAAACGTCTTTCTCTGGTCTGCATCCCCTTAACAATTGTGTGTATTGAGCCTTACTGTATTGTACCCAGTCTGCAATCTATAAAGTTTTCATTCATTCATTCAGATTAGGCAAGAGTAGGGCTAACTACTGACTGACCCACCATTTACAGTTATATTTTGTAATTTCATAATCTGAGGGGACAAAATATTTAAATAGCCCAAATTTGTGTCAACAAATGTCCTACTTTATGGAAATTCAAATGAACAAGAAAATACTTCTCAAAAGTAGTACATTTGGTGCGAATCAAAATGTGCCCTATCTTCAATGTTTTAAGAGGGGGGGGGGGGGTTGAACAGAATACCACAGAAAATATGTTTATTGTAACGAAAAAGAAAAAAGTGTACTGTAGAAGTTACACAAAAGTATAAATATATTAAAATCCATACCTGTTAAACCATAACGAAAAGTAAGTTAACAGTGATTAAAAATATCTATATCTATATTACCTATGTAGTACGGTCCCTAACCCCTCGTTTCTTTGAATGGAACTGTCCAAACTACCGGAAACGGTACTGCTAAATGGTGAATTTAAAATATAATTTTAAACCAGTGAGATTATTTTTTTAATTAATATTCCTGATGAAATACTAATTTGGACGAATATAAATCGTAATACAATTGTTCCATTCGTAAATAATGGCAGATAATATATATATATATATATATATATAGAAATATATACCCACCATGCACCACGTAACTTCCTTTCCGGTCTAACCTGACAACATGGACGCCAGCCGCGTGCAGCCGATCAAGCTTGCAAGAGTAAGTAAATGGGGAAATAAGCGAAAATAATGTCATTTACATGGATATCTAATTATATTAACATCTAATCTCGCAATCGGTCCTATTTTTTTTTAATGTAGTTCTACTCTACGCTTTGAATCAGTGAAACCCTTCTCCGGGCCAGAGTCTCATCATGGAGGCTCGAGCATGCCAGAGCTTCGCAGCTAAATGCTCGCTCTAGTGGCTAACAGTTAGCCTATGCTAGCCACTTACAGTTAGCCTATGCTAGCCACTTAATGAAGAAGACCATCATTCCAGAAGATAATGTCATGCTTGTAAAAATGTCTAGAATGTTCGGCTCACTCGATATTTTTATTTCAGGTCACCAAGGTGCTCGGAAGAACTGGTTCCCAGGGACAATGTACACAGGTAACGTTATGCTATTTTGGCTAACAGGCTCGTGTCGGCTAACATTAACGTCAGAGTAGTGGGTTAAACGTGTTGGTTAATGAACTTTCCTTACTTTCGGTTTATTTCACGCGGAAGCATAAACCAAATGTTTTATATTTGACTTTCGTTTTCAGCGTTGCTGTCGTTTAGCTATGTTAATGCTAAAGCCATGATTGTGCTTACATCACCCCAAAATGTAGTGTATTACTTGTTGAGGCCTGGCATTAGTGCAGCTGTATGCTTGTTCCATTAACCCGAAGTTTAGCTTGTTAGTTTGTTAATACTCACTAATGGCTCAATGCTGGAATAGACTAGCTGGGATTTTCTACATGCCAGAAACTAACAGGTAAACTTCTATTTAGCACCATTTATACTAAGTATGGTCTCCTGTTAACCTCAGGTCCGTGTTGAGTTCATGGACGACAGCAACCGCTCAATCATCAGGAATGTGAAGGGGCCCGTCAGAGAGGGAGATGTCCTGACACTCCTGGAGTCTGAAAGAGAAGCCAGAAGGCTGCGATAAAAGGTGAGGATGGCCTAGTCTAGGACCAGACGGATAGGAGATGAGGATGGTCTAGGACCAGACAGATGGGAGGTGAGGATGGTCTAGGACCAGACTGATGGGAGGTGAGGATGGTCTAGGACCTGATGGGAGGTGAGGATGGTCTAGGACCAGACTGATAGGAGGTGAGGATGGTCTAGGACCAGACGGATAGGAGGTGAGGATGGCATAGTCTAGGACCAGACGGATAGGAGGTGAGGATGGCATAGTCTAGGACCAGACTGATAGGAGTTGAGTAGGATGGCATAGTCTAGGACCAGACGGATAGAATAGAAAGATTCAAGATTGTTTATTGTCATGTATGTGCACAGTTAAACAGTTTGCCATACAATGAAAATCTTATTTTGCTAGTCCAACCTTCACACAATACTTAACTAAAACATATTTAAATACAAGCAAGTGCTAAAATAAATAAATAAGGTAAAATAGATAAATATAATATATACAAGGCACAGAAATACTTAATTTATCCCGAAATTCGGCACTACAGTAAACGGTAAACATTTAGGTATTTAAAAACAAGTGACACATAAGAATAAAATATGCTACAGGATATACATTCTGATATGTATATACATTCAAAAATATACAGCCAGAAATATACAGTAACATGTACAGTACTATGTGTAAACATTTTAAAATGTTGATTTAAAAGTAAAGGTCCAGGAATATTTTGCCAGACTACTGTCATACTGGATAGGAGGTGAGGATGGCCTAGTCTAGGACCAGACGGATAGGAGGTGAGTAGGATGGCCTAGTCTAGGACCAGACGGATAGGTGAGTAGGATGGCCTAGTCTAGGACCAGACGGATAGGAGGTGAGTACGATGGCCTAGTCTAGGACCAGGTGGATAGGAGGTGAGGAGGATGGTCTAGTCTAGGACCAGATTGATGGCAGGTGAGGAGGATGGTCTAGTCTAGGACCAGATTGATGGCAGGTGAGGAGTATGGTCTAGTCTAGGACCAGGAGGTGAGGAGGATGGCCTAATCTAGGACCAGACGGATAGGAGTTGAGGAGGATGGTCTAGTCTAGGACCAGATGAATAGGAGGTGAGATGGCCTAATCTAGGACCAGACAGATAGGAGTTGAGGAGGATGGTCTAATCTAGGACCAGACGGATAGGAGTTGAGGAGGATGGTCTAATCTAGGACCAGACGGATAGGAGGTGCGGATGGCCTAGTCTTGGACCAGACGGATAGGAGTTGAGGAGGATGGTCTAGTCTAGGACCAGACAGATAAAAAATCTGCCATTTACAGATGGGAGCTGAAGAGGATGGTAAATGGATGATATTGGAACAGCCTAGGAACATACACATATATTTTTAAGCACAAATTGCCATATTGTTGACGCAAAGTCTTCTGTGTGGAGTTTGCTTCAATGGGTGATATTGGAACAGCCTAGGAACATACACATATTTTTAAGCACAAATTGCCATATTGTTGACGCAAAGTCTTCGGTGTGGAGTTTGCTTCATGTGTTCTCTTGCATGTGTTTTGTGTGGGTTTCTTGTGGGTACTGTGATTTCCTCCAACACTATGAAGTTGTGTTGTTTTTTCTTACGTTACTTTAAACTAGAGAAATATGTCGGAACTGAGTGGTACTTGGCCCCAGTCACCCTGCTAGGCCATTTTGCCGTTTTATCTTGTAGAATTTGACCAAAACTCTTAATAATTGTAATTGGAGACTCAACTCTGAGTAGGCAACTTGGCATAAGTAGATGTAAGTATCAGGCTTGTGTATTGCAGGGTGAATGACTGCCAACACACTATAATATATCGGTGTAGAAAGATTGGCACACTCGATCAATCTGTTTTAAATTATTCTTGATTCAAGTAAAGATGAAATTAATTATGAAGATGGACTCCAGCTCTTATTACAAATTATATTAAATGTACAGACCTCACTGTCCATACTGTCTACAATATGACCTCACTGGCCGTACTGTTTACAATATGACCTCACTCTCCGTACTGTCTGCAATCTGCCCTCACTGTCTACAATATGCACCAATACCACCTCTTGGATGCTGATTTAAACTTTTAGTATTTGTAACCACTTAAATGCAACATGACATTCAGCACCAACGTGTTCATTCTTTTCCATTTCACTGGACTGATGGGGCTTTTCAAATGTAGTCAATCAAATGTATTGGACTTCTGTCATTAGGAATTGTGGTTTAATCGGCAAGCATTTTGCGAGTCAACAGCACAAGGCCATACAGTTATGTATTAAAATGGTTTTCTTGGCAATTTCAAGTAATTTGCTATGCATTTCTATAGTCTGGCATTAATTAGATATTCTATTATAGAGCTTTGACGATGGTCGTGTTTTCTGGCCTCCCTACTTCTGACTAAGGCAGAATTACATGAAAGTCTTGAATCAATATGAAAAGTTTTTATCTTTAAAAAAAAAAGACATTCATTGGGATGGAACAGTTTTAGGAGCCCCTAGTAGGCTTGGGCGGTATGACGGTATTACGGTATACCAGGGTATTTAGAAATCCCGACGGTATTGAAAACCAATACCGTCAAAACGGAGTTTTGTTGTAGTGCACACACGCGCCGCCGCCAGCAGAGGGCGAGACCAGTCCTCACTAGTGGGGTGAGCCATGCAGAGCTGGTTGTCTACACACAGCAGGGCTCCAGACTTAACTTTTTTCACCACAGTCCCAGAACCGTCCCGAAATACACTTTTAACCGTCCCAAAAATCAAATGTAGTTTCTTTACTTTGGTTTTGTCGTCTATAGTTATTGCCATAAGAAACGCCATTCAGAGAAGGGGAGAATAAATTGATTTAGTCAAAAGGCTCCCAGGTGGAAAGATTTCACAAGAATAATTATGATTAAAAATATATATATATATATATATATATATATATATTAAAAAAAAAAAAGGTGTTTAACAAGGTGCTAGTATAGGGATATTTGGTCACGGTGCTGTTAGTCAACCAATTGGAGCCATGTTGATTATTCCTTCCATAGGAAAATATATTTAAATGTATTTGTATTTTATTTCGTTTTAGTTTTTTGTTATTACAAATGTGTTCATGGTTGAAAATGTTAGAGATAAATAAAGATCAAATCTAACTGAATAAGTTATCCCTCTTCTAACAAGAAAGAAAAACGTAGTTTAGCTTTAAACTATATAATGTCATTGCGTCCAGAGATTCCACCTTTGGATAACTAAAGTAATGACACTTGACTAGTAATGAAACATGTCCCTTAGATCGTGCTGTCCTCCTGGTCGATATTGATAACTGCTGCTAAATTCCAGCGGGCTCTCCTCACTGAATATGGATTCATTGTGTAGCTGAAGTGAAGTTTGCCTATAGCCTGTCGTCTATTTCTCCGCGTTCGTTTCGATAAATGTAACGTTATGCCAATTAACTCGCAATGGTAGTAACATTACGTGTTAGTATAGAATCGAATAGAAATCCTTTAATAGTCCACAGGGAAATTCGGCACTACAGAGCAGACTATGTATTGCTCACATTGAACAACAATAAACATTTAGGTCAATAGGACTAAAATAGGAATAACAATATAATAATATTAAAAAGAAGAATAAAATAGTGTGAACTATGGATTAATCAGTGGCAGTCTGATACGTTAGTCAGTAACGTTAGCTAGCAATAAGCAGCTATAACTAGAACGCATCGATAACTGTATACAGTTCCAATAGACTAACATTACACTTCTGTGATTTAAATGTGTCCTTGACTCCTTACCCTAGACTCAGGGGTAGGGATGCCCCCCGGACCCCGGTTTTAAACGGGAACCGGTACTATATTAGAAAATACCGGAGTATTTATAAGCTCTGACGTCCTCGGTACTGCTATCGATACTCTAGAGAAATTATTATTATTATTATTATTATTATTTAAAAGTTGCGAACGATCCTCTCTCTGTCTCTGCACGAGAAGCGAGCCGCAGCCAGCGAGTCAATTATTACACACACTCCTCGCGAGTCGCTCGCTAGTGCTACACATAGACATACGGGTACTACATACGGGTACTCCTTAATGAAAGTGCTCCCCGACGCCCCGTGCTATAGCGCGCGGCACACAGACAGCAGCTCTGCATGCAGAGTCGTGATCATGGCGGATAGAGCGAAGCGTTCTAAAGTATGGATATACTTTACAAGGGTCAATGCCGACAATGCACGTTGCCACAAGTGCAACAAAACATTTGCCAGTAAGGGTGGCAATACGAGCAAATCAATTTATCAAAACATCTGTTGGCAAAACATGATATTAGTGTGCAGAAATGTGCGTATTCGACTGCCTTGCGCGCAGTGTTCCATCTGCATACTGCAGCCGTAACCCAAGATACGGAGTTGCCTAGGCTAATAACGAATTATTACAAATAGGCTAATAAACAAAACAATTGTTTAGCTACAAATACTACAATCTAAACTTTTTATAGATCGTCAAGCTGAGGCGTCAGCCACTATGTCCCAGCCCAGTGAGCCCAGGGCCACCACACATCCTCCCTCTACCTCCCTCCACCACCCAAAGTCCTTTCTCCCTAGCAGCTAGAGGAAGGATGACAGAGGATAGGGTGAACGAGTGTCACAGTTCTGTTAGCCTTTTGCATTTGTTGTTTATTATAAAAAGTCTATAATTCAGAGTCAGACACATTTAAAACATTGTTGCTGAAGAAATTATATTAATTTATTATATTTATTTATAAAGTTATATAAAAGAACATTGCTGCTGCTGTTGCTGAAGAAATTATATTTATTTATAATACTTATTTATAAAGTTGTATTTATAAATAATAAAGCAATGTTGATTCTGTTCTTAATTAATTGTCCTTTTTTCTTGCAAAAAAATAACCAAAAAGAACCGATAAGAGTATCGATAAAGTACCGAACCGTTAAGCAGTATCGATAAGAGTAGTAGTATCGATAAAATCCTAACGATACCCATCCCTACTCAGGGGTAGTATTGCTGGATGCAGTTCCCTGTTGGTCATTTTGGGTCTGTTTATCCTCTTCAAATGGCGCAGCATGTTTGCGGTGATCTCTTCACTGAGAGGACGCCACAGTATAGCGCGTTTTTTTTATATATATAACATTCTGATCTTTTCGCGGTTCTTGTACAGTGGTCTCGTGCTGTGCGACTGTCAATTACCAGCTGTCATTCACTGTGTCAACCAGGGTTAAATACCAGTGGAGAAAGCCTAGGTAAGAGAGATTTCCCTCACCTGTTAACACGTTTTTCTTTTTTGATGCGAGATTCATTTGGGGTGTGACGCTGCTGCAACATGACTGGCTGATGAGGTGGGTAGGAGCTTGATGCTGGATTAGTGTATCGCTGCATTGGGAGGCGGAGATGGTCATTGGATTTGGCAAATCACGCTACGTTTAGACTTTAGTGAACTCTTGTCAATTTAGTCAGCACGAGACATTCACCATTTGACAGCAATATATGCACGCACTGACAGTCGGCCAATTGACATTTCCTGTAAAAAAAAAATCCCCTCCGTCCCGTTTGCGTCCCAGCAAAGATTTCTGTTCGTCCCAAATCAATATTTATAATGAGACGGGATGATTTATTACAGATTTTAATAAAAATATCTCCTTTGACGCAGCAGCGCCCTCTGCTCAGGCATCGCCTTCACCATCAACAATGACCTGTAGGACTGCCGCCATTATGTTATGCCTGTGTCTAGATTTAACAGTGCACACCTCAAAAGAGAGTGCAGGCCATTAGTCTGTAGGAAGACGTAAAAACCGGACACTACTCATGCAGTTAAAAATATTAATTGGACTGTTAACTATCGACACGTTTTGGCCTTCATCAGGGTGTAAACTCGAGACTTGGAACTTTTAACTCAATTGTTTGAATGTCTTATCGGTAGATATTTTGTCTATCGTTTCTATTAGAGATGTTCCGATACCATTTCTTCCTTCCCGATCCGATTCCGATGCTTTGGGTATCGACCGATACTGATCCGATACCAGTGCATACATAAAAAAATATATATATATTATATAAATGATACTTTTTTTTTATATATATATATATATTATATAACAGATACTGTTTTATATATACTGTTTTAGTAATAACTAGAAAGTAATGGTATTTATTCAACAACAGGTGATTGTATAGATTAGTATTAGTATCATTAATCAATGAGTATGGGGCTGCGGCACTGCAGATATACCCTACTCCAATGATCCGCACGGACGTTAGACGGTGTTGCACTCGCTACCCAGTCTGTTAGTAGCAGAGGCTCTGGCTAGTAGTAACGTTCATGTTGTGATTTTCCATGCAAAATAAATATTCAACATTCTCTTTTGAGACTCCGCCTCAGACTCTTATTCTTTGGCACTTGGAACTTGCTGTACTTTGCTTGCAGGTCTGCAGCCATTATTGCTGGATTATGAATAGCACCAACTTTAGCCACGGTACCGTTATCAAGCTAAGCTAGCTGACCTAGCTCGTCTCACCGCATTGACATTTGATAACGTTAGTCAGCTAACGCTAGTCAGTAGCTACTTGACTTAAATACGGGTGCATTATTTTTGATAGACGGGACAGTGTCAGGTCCTGGAGAAAGGACAGGCGATCATCTGATTTGATGTAACGTTAAAGCGGATGTTGTTCCAACTAGCTAGCTTTTCAGCTAATGCTATCATAGCACCAGCAAGTAAAACACATCCCGTCCGAGCTCCCTGTCACACGCTCTGTCGGGGACAATGGAATTTAAGAAGGTATCTGCTGTTAAAATGACAAACAGCATCACACTTTAAAACGCGTTCATTTTATAATCCTCACTCTCCGCAGGAGATAAATGACGTCATGGGATCGGAGGCTAGAATTTACGTGTACTCGCCGATACCGATGCCAGCATTTTACGCAGTATCGGCGGCATTTCCGATACTGGTATCGGAACAACTCTAGTTTCTATCGCCATTGTTGCAGAAAAGCAGCAGAATTGCTTTACATCAGTATTTGACTTCATTCCCGACCCTGCGCACATGTGCTGGAATAACTAACAAACACGGGAGGAGCACGACATGGAACGAAACTCCCTGCAACATGATACAGAACAGCTGACCTGTGATTGTAATTGAGCGTACCCCATCTCATATTTGTGCAGGAATGCAAATGCACAGCATTATCTGCACCTGCATCATGTTTTATTGAATAAAAATGCATCAATTGGCTTTTGTGGACCTTTGGAGGAGGACCCAATATTTAGACTTCAGTTGTACCTCGTCTTTTTATTTACCATGACTTTTAAAAGCTAATCAGTCATCCGTTTTTCACTCTACTCAAGTTGTGGTGTTACACGCTTGCATCCAATTTGATTTAAGCAGTGGATTATTGCTCATTCATCATATGAAATCCGTCGGAATTATTGGTTTTGCTCAAGATAAGTGAAAGCTGCTGTATGTTTTCTCTGTGAGCTATATCATAATTGAGATGGGAAATGTTTCATATTGTGATGGAAGTCCATATCGCACAGCCTACACAGTAGGGTTATCTTCTCGTGGTGATGGTCCAGTACTGCTGAATGAATTCAGAGGACACACTGATGGTCCAGCACTGCTGAATGAATGCAGAGAACACACTGCGATTGTCCAGCACTGCTGAATTCATGCAGACTGTGATGGTCCAGCACTGCTGAATTCATGCAGAGGACACACTGATGGTCCAGCACTGCTGAATTCATGCAGAGAACACTGTGATGGTCCAGCACTGCTGAATTCATGCAGAGAACACACTGATGGTCCAGCACTGCTGAATTCATGCAGAGAACACTGTGATGGTCCAGCACTGCTGAATTCATGCAGAGAACACTGTGATGGTCCAGCACTGCTGAATGATTGCAGAGGACGCACTGTGATGGTCCAGCACTGCTGAATGATTGCAGAGGACACACTGATGGTCCAGCACTGCTGAATGATTGCAGAGGACACACTGATGGTCCAGCACTGCTGAATGATTGCAGAGGACACACTGATGGTCCAGCACTGCTGAATGATTGCAGAGGACACTGATTGTCCAGCACTGTTGAATGAATGCAAAGGACACACTAGTCTGTGATAGTTCAGCACTGCTGAATGCAGAGGACACACTGTACTTGGAAACTTAAGAATCCACAGATCTCTTCCGTTTTCGTCCCGATCTGTTGTACTGGATGAGAAGATTGTAAATGTTTTTAGCTTTGCGTGTCTAATCGATCTTGTTCCTCCTTGCAGATGCTTGGTGAAGATGTGAGGTGCCAATCCAGCGCTTGTGGGACAGACTCTTGTCAAGATATCTCCTTGCAATGGCCTACATCTCACTTGTTTTTTTGGAAATAAATGTAGTTATTCGAGGATGGAACTTGTGGTTTTGTGTACTTGCTTTTCAAACTCAAACGGTTATGGTGTGAAAATCAAAACAAGCACAGATCCCATACAGCCCAAAAAGTGCTTGTTTACTTCCATTGATTTCAGTTATAAATGCACATGGCGCCGGTATAGGTAGGTACAATGAAACCGGTGAGCTCCCAAGAACATTGTCAATTGATATGAAATAATATGCCATCTCATGATGGTTGTCTGACCTGAAAACACCATATGATGCTCCTGGCTTTTGTTGGTGAAAGAACCACATGGAATTTAGCCATGCATGTAAAACTTCTCTTATTGCTTTTTAGTAAACTCGTTATATACGTAGAATGCTGATGCAGGTACGATTAATCGGGTTTCCCACTTGTCCTGGAAAACCTGAAAATATTTGCACTCTTAGACCCAAAACCTCAGTCACACCTATTGGCAAGCCTGATTTGAAGGTAGCACACCAAGGTATAATTTAGATGTATTCATTAGTCCTACATTGCAGCAGGTGACTAGTATATTTTGGATGCATGAACAGTTTCTTTTGACTGACTTGATGAAGATCCATCATGGTTGGAAATTATTAATAAATTCTAGATTATACCTCTGCTACTTAGTCGGACTCCCATTCATTATCTATGGAGCATCCATTTTAATCTTGATTTTATAGCATGTTCACAAACTTTGAACTAAGTGTCCTGGGCATAAGAATGGGAGGCATTCTCCTTTAAATGAGAACTTATCAGCATCAACTATTCAATCAGCGTATTTGTCTCGGGGACCCCCATCTGAGAACATTACTGTTGGATGTGATTTAGTCCAGCATTCCATAACCATGTACTTGGGGAGATGACATGGTGAATATTCAGAATCGTCATTCTTAAAGGAACACGCCAACATTATGGGAAGTGGGCTTATAGTCTTCTCCAGAGTCAGACAAGAAGATGGATACCAATTTCCTCTGCATTCAGTAGAAGGCGGCTAGCTTAGCACTAAACTTAGCTAGCTTGCAGCCATATAGCAGTCTACTGAATGAACAGAGGAAATTGCAATTCCCATAATGTTGGAATTATTAATCATTCTCATTGGGCTAACATCTAGTCAATGAAAATGTGATATTAAACCACTCCTTATTTTGCTGGGGACCTCCTGGAACCTCACCGTGTTGGTCTGCAACACCAACATAATTATGATCTAAAAACAAGGGTAAATATAGCTGTTAGCCTGCAAGATTAGTTTCAGATTGCAAGAAATGTAGTTTTTAACGTTTGTTTCCAAAGACAATGTTTGAACATCACTGTTTATCACTTTGACAAGAAACACTTTCTATTTCTAAATTGGTCCGATGACCTTTGGTCATTCCACAATCTAGAGTTTCATTGGTACAGAAAACCAGAGGTGGAAAAGTGTTTTACTCAAGCACTAGGTATACTTGTGTAAAATGTTGAGGTACTTGCACTTTACTTTTGAGTATTTAAATTTGAGGGAACTTTCAAAGGAAACATTTTACTCCACTACGTGTGTCTGAAACCATTAGTCAAAGAAAGATATATGACACAAATTGATGACGGTGATGATGTATTTTCAGATTTGAAGCCTGCCAACTTCAAGAGGATGTACTCAGACCCAGAATAACTGGACCACATACCACTTTAACATAACCTAACATAAGGTCAATGGATCAAGGTTTGAATGCTCCCTAGCAAAGTCATACATCCTATTTATGTACTGTACGTTTACGTTTGATACTTACTTTACCTACGTTTTTAATGGAGGACTTTTACCCCAGAGTACTATTTTATCTGGCTATAAGTGCATGGACTACTTCTTCCACCACTGCACTGCCAAAAACACTGCCGATGGGCTCTAACGTTAAAGGGATAATTACTTGAAACAGTAAAGTTATTGCTGGAACAAATTTTGCACTGTACTTTTTTGCTAATGCCACTAAGAGACAATAATAGACTATTCTATCAACTACTGGTCATTTCTCCTTAGTCAATGTGTTGCAGGTAGCAGGATCCAATTCAGTTTATCCAATTTCCATTATGTCCTGTAGATGGTAGCATTGCTCCTTGTTTATTCCAAGCTTAGTGTGTAAACATATGTTCAGAAGGAACAGTCTGTATGGCCAAAACCTGAGTTGGGAGCAATGAATACATTTAAATGCATTTAAAAGTCACGCAGCCTGTTCTCCAGCTGGTACGGCCAAGTTGTAGCAGTTTAAAATAAATACATCTGTGGTGAAAGAAGTGAAAAAATCTTAAAGGAACACGCCAACTTTTTGGGAAATTAGCTAATCGTCTTCTCCAGAGAGAGAAGAAGATAGATACCAGTTTCCTCTCTGTGCGTTAAGTAGAAAGCTATCTGGCTGCATGTTAGCCTAGCTTAGCACAATGAATGGAAGCGGACATGGCTGGTTAGTGGTTGGCCTTCGGGAGAGGTGTTAGTTGGACAATGCCTAGGCTAACCGGCCATGTCCGCTTCCATTCATTGTGCTAAGCTAGGCTAACGTGCAACCAGATAGCTTTCTACTGAACCCACAGAGAGGAAACTGGTATCTATCGTCTTGTCTATCTCTGGAGAAGACTGTAAGCTAATTCCCCAAAATGTTGGTGTGTTCTTTTAAGTAAAAGTACGACTTGAGTGTCACCCTGGGACAGAAAGGGCATTGAATACATAGTACTTCATGGTAGTACAGAGTATTAAATGGTATTACACAGTACTACAGGCTGCCCCTAAATTTAAAGGCGAAGCACCATAAGTGGGATCCTGGAGTTAACACAATACAAGGGTTCAACTTCTTCATCCCAGAACCAAAATTAAGTCTATTCAATGTCACCCTGGGACAGAGCTGGGGGGTCGCTGAAACATACTAGCACTCTTGTCATGTGGGTAGCCTCCAGAAACTTGCCTGCTGCGCGACCCATATAGGCTCCCGTTACATAAACACTGCTTTAAATAGCCACAAAAAGTGCCGTTCTGCTATCTAAATCTACCATATGTTTATAAGACCCCTTGCTGTCTTTCCAGAGGGCAGTCCCTGATCCTAAAATCCCATCCTGAAATGGAGAGGGGTAAAGCAAAGCCAGTTTGAACTGCAAAGTAGGGAAATCCATCCTGAGTTTTGAGTGATTTGTGTGACTTTTGTATGTTTTCATTATTATGTCATTTGTGTGTGTGTGTGTGAGTCCGCGCAATACCACACAGTGCAATGCAGTTGGCCATTCCCTCCATCCCAGCATGCTTTGCGGTTGCAGCTAAATGTGTGTTTTGTTGTTTTATAAGATGTCAAAACGTGTAGTGTTGCAAATGTTATAATTGTGTTTTAACCATGAGTGTTATTTGAAATAACCATTTCAGCCTTGGTTATTAATTTAACAAGATTTGCTGACGTCACTAAGTAGCATTTGAGAAATTATAAAATGATTTGCATATGTGCTTGAGACTTCTTTTTCAACTGGGCCCTGGCCAAGAAGGCAGCATACAGAGAAGGTTCACATATAGACATTAACACTTTAACTGCCGGGAAACGCTTTACAGCGTCATTCCCGGCCATGCTCAAGTTGCCGAAGGATGTCTTTAATATCAATATTTAAAAAATCTGTGGTCGGATTCATATTTCCCCTCCGCTGGCCTGAGATCCACCAGGAGGACCCACTGAGCTCTCTGGCGGTTCAGGAGCGCCATCTGGTGGCCGATCGGCGCAATCGCCAAACAGGACGTGCTGTGGAGGTTGTGCTGGTCGGCCATATTACTTCCGGGCACTCGGTACATGTCCCGGGACTCTGGCTCGTCACAATATTATAGCGATCCATTGCCAATAACTCGATAAACAACATGATTTGGACGTATATAGTATTATACAAGCTGGAAATGTTTCATCAGGATAAACATCCCATAATCGAAAACGTTCTACACCACGCTGATCGTCCAACGGCGCGAGGAAGATCCGGTAAGATTTAGCGTTATTGTTGAACGTGTTCCATATAAACTGTTATGATGAACATATGACCCACACTAGATGAATGATATAACGCTGCCCACGGAATTATAAACGATCCCCCGCCCATCCGGTCATCATCAGATCATACGTAGATCATTCTAGAAGTACGTCCAATTGAAATTTTTTATATCGCCCCGATTGCCATCAAACTATTTCATCATCAATATAATGCATTTGGGGCTATAGATCACGTTCTGGAGAAAGCTGCAGAAAGAGATGAAAACATACTTATACATTAGACCATACTTTACTATGAATATGTGAATGAAAAAGTTTAACGTTGCTACACAATGAACAATACATATAGGACTTTGAATGGGCCCTAATAATGGCAATGTAGCAATAGAATTTAAAAAGTTATAGCCATGCAAAGAAGGGGTACTTCTCCATAGACAAATAGAGCTGGCAATCTATGGTATATAATGAATTTAACCCATGGCACCCAAAGTGTTAAAACAAATACAAATAAAAACAGGATAGTGACAGCACATAAGTAAATAAAACATTTGGAAATGACTTCACGTTTCTATGAAAACAGACAATATTAAAAACAGGATAACTCCATGGCAAGAAGTTGTCCAATTATTTCCTTAAAATGATGAATTCCAATGAGGGAAGAGATTACATAAAGCGTATGTGTACATGCCATACGTCTTTCTTTCATTGAGGGGAACTATTTATGACCCACTATAGCATGAGGACATAATGAGCACACATTCTAGTTTCCATTTCCATTATTTTGACTTACTAAATTTTTTTACGACGTGGGAAATGGAGCTGCTATTTTCAGAAAGGGAATATTTGTTCTTCCTCTGGGGGCCACTTCCAAATGTATACAAATCTGTGCAACTGCCGGGGGAACATTTTACCGTAAAAAGTATAACTTTTAAGAAAGTGTGACAGTTATAAAAAACGTTATTTGTATAGCACCTTTCATACAAAAAATGCAGCCCCTCCGGGCATCAAGTTATCAGTTCTGATTCATGTATACGCAACACTGATCTCTCTATTATTGCGTTTGATTCCTTCAACTATAAGAGTTTTTTCATACCTTCTGTTTTAATTAATGACGATGGGAGACTAAATAAAAAAAATTGCAGCAGTTTTTCAAACGATATAGTCAAACTGAAGCAAGGCACCAAGATGTAGGACCTATCATCTTATGTCTTACTGTTATATAATTCCAGGCACCATGACCCAGTTTATAGTGTTGTTTTAATATGTGCGCACGCACACATAGACACACATCTGTAGGGTTAGCATAGAGTTGTTCACTCCAGGCACCCCATGCCCAACCGCTTATTCATGTTTTCTCTGTCACACAGTGAAGTCTGAGGAAAGGGTTGCGGTTCCTCTCCTGTTTACCCCAGTTCACTATCAGCTCTTTGTCTAGCTGGCGTTCAGCTATAGGAAGAGGCTGTTCCCCTCACCACAGTACCAGCTTCTCTGCCTCCTCTAGCTAGGCCTCCCCACTATAGCTGTGCACAGGAGGGGGCTCAGAACACAACCGTTGGGGCTGTTGAGGGTGATGGTCACAGAGGTGTGGTTGCCTACCCTGTGGTCTGCCTGCTGGGAAGGCCCCACCGACACAGGGTCGGGTTCAGTCTCAGGTCAAACTGGGCCCTTGCAAACTATACTGGGTCTGTCTCGGGTGCTGAGAAGTGAGGAGCAGATCGAGCCACTTCACTATAGCCTCAGAAGTTGAATGAAATAGCCGGATGAACGGTATACAAAATGAACACGGTATTTTATTGATTAAATTAAAATGAAAAGAATGAAACTTTGAAGAAGTCTTTATTTGTAGCACATTGCTACATCGTCATGCAGCGCACGCACACATGCGAGATGGGCCACATGCATTTTTTGGGTCACCGTTGAAATGTCCTCTCTGCGCTTGACCCATCCCGTCGTCCTTCCCCCCAAGGGCAGCCGGGAGCAGACGGTTGTGGCGTGGGGCAGCGCCCAGGGACCAATCCAAGTGCTCCTGTCCATCTTCGTCAGTGACACGACAGTGTTCTGCATGTTTTTCCATTGGTTTTCTTTTAAGGGGGAAACCCTTGCGAGCACGACTGCGTAGAGCAAGCACAGGAACTCCTGTGCAGAGTGGAGACGGAGTGCGCCAAGGTTGGCCTTAGGCTAAATGCCAAGAAAACCGAGGTCATAACGTATAACATCCTCCCGGATCATCCACCTCTAACAACAACAGGAGGCACTGCTCTAAAGGAAGTCAGTGACTTCAAATACCTGGGCTCGTGGGTCAACTCATCCGAGCAAGACCTTAAAATGAGGAAGGCGTTTGCGTGGAGGGCCCTGAACGGCATGACCAGTGTGTGGAAATCCAACCTCCCCCGTCAAATCAAGCTCAGCTTCTTTTAACAGTTGAGTCTGTTCTTCTGTATGGCAGTGAATGCTGGACCCTGAAGCCCACCCTGCAGAAGTCCCTGGATAGGTGCTACACCAGAATGATGCGTGTGGTGCTTAACATCAACAGGGATGAGCATGTCGCTAATGCAAATTTGTATGGGGGGGGAGCTAAGGGTGAGCGAGAAAGTGACAGTCAGGAGAATGAGGCTGGCAGGTCACTGCCAGAGACACCATGAGCTGCCAACCACCAAACTTGTGCTGTGGGAGCCAACACACTGGTATCGTTCACGAGGACATCCCACATTCACATTATGTGGACGTACTCAGGAGAGATGCGGGAGCAGAAAGTACCGGCAAGCTAGCCAGATGCATGGAGGATCGGGATGACTGGAAGCACGGATGGAGGGCCCGTCCGAGGACGACCTAGATAGATATACGGGGTAGAACATGCAAACTCCACACAGAAAGGCCCGGGAGATACCCCACCTGGGTACGTGGCAATCCGGCAACCTGGTCCCCAAGCAGGAATCGAACCCAGGACCTTCTTGCCATGAGGCGACAGTGTTAACCACTACACCACCATGCCACCGTACGCTGTTACCTCCCTCTCTTGGCACTTTCTCCCATCATCCTATTTACCGTGACAATTTACACTGCGTGACTGACCAGATGGAGAATGTCGAGCTGAGCTCTGACATTGGTCATACAAAAACCTTTGAACGGAAGGGTCTGCAGATGAACACATGTTATCAGGCCTACAGATGATGCAAAAACATGTAGACTTATTATTATCAGCTAAACCAGAGTATTCATGTATCTCTATTATTCATCAGCACATTTCATAACTGTTTCCACCACACCTCTCTAAACACTTAGTGGCTATAGAGCCGAGTGCTACAGGTTGGTAGCTGAGTGCTACAGGGTGGTAGCTGAGTGCTACAGGGTGGTAGCTGAGTGCTACAGAGTGGTAGCTGAGTGTTACAGGGTGGTAGCCGAGTGCTACAGGGGGGTGGTAGCCGAGTGCTACAGGGTGGTAGCTGAGTGCTACAGGGTGGTAGCTGAGTGTTACAGGGTGGTAGCTGAGTGTTACAGGGTGGTAGCTGAGTGATACAGGATGGTAGCCGAGTGCTACATTGTGGTAGCTGAGTGCTACAGGGTGGTAGCTGAGTGCTACAGGGTGGTAGCTGAGGGTTACAGGGTGTTAGCTGAGTGCTACAGGGTGGTAGCTGAGTGTTACAGGGTGGTAGTCAGCTACAGGGTGGTAGCTGAGTGTTACAGGGTGGTAGCTGAGTGCTACAGGGTGGTAGCTGAGTGTTACAGGGTGGTAGTCAGCTACAGGGTGGTAGCTGAGTGCTACAAGGTGGTAGCTGAGTGCTACAGTGTGGTAGCTGAGTGCTACAGTGTGGTAGCTGAGTGCTACAGGGTGGTAGCTGAGTGTTACAGGGTGCTACAGGGTGGTAGCTGGGTGGTAGCTGAGTGTTACAGGGTGGTAGCTGAGTGCTACAGGGTGGTAGCTGAGTGTTACAGGGTGGTAGCTGAGTGTTACAGGGTGGTAGTCAGCTACAGGGTGGTAGCTGAGCGTTACAGGGTGGTAGTCAGCTACAGGGTGGTAGCTGAGTGCTACATTGTGGTAGCTGAGTGCTACAGGGTGGTAGCTGAGTGCTACAGGGTGGTAGCTGAGTGTTACAGCGTGTTAGCTGAGTGCTACAGGGTGGTAGCTGAGTGTTACAGGGTGGTAGTCAGCTACAGGGTGGTGGCTGAGTGTTACAGGGTGGTAGCTGAGGGCTACAGGGTGGTAGCTGAGTGTTACAGGGTGGTAATCAGCTACAGGGTGGTAGCTGAGTGCTACAGGGTGGTAGCTGAGTGCTACAGTGTGGTAGCTGAGTGCTACAGGGTGGTAGCTGAGTGTTACAGGGTGGTAGCTGAGTGCTACAGGGTGGCAGCTGAGTGTTACAGGGTGGTAGCTGAGTGCTACAGGGTGGTAGCTGGGTGGTAGCTGAGTGTTACAGGGTGGTAGCTGAGTGCTACAGGGTGGTAGCTGAGTGTTACAGGGTGGTAGCTGAGTGTTACAGGGTGGTAGTCAGCTACAGGGTGGTAGCTGAGTGTTACAGGGTGGTAGTCAGCTACAGGGTGGTAGCTGAGTGCTACATTGTGGTAGCTGAGTGCTACAGGGTGGTAGCTGAGTGCTACAGGGTGGTAGCTGAGTGTTACAGGGTGTTAGCTGAGTGCTACAGGGTGGTAGCTGAGTTTTACAGGGTGGTAGTCAGCTACAGGGTGGTAGCTGAGTGTTACAGGGTGGTAGCTGAGTGCTACAGGGTGGTAGCTGAGTGTTACAGGGTGGTAGTCAGCTACAGGGTGGTAGCTGAGTGCTACAGTGTGGTAGCTGAGTGCTACAGGGTGGTAGCTGAGTGTTACAGGGTGGTAGCTGAGTGCTACAGGGTGGTAGCTGGGTGGTAGCTGAGTGTTACAGGGTGGTAGTCAGCTACAGGGTGGTAGCTGAGTGCTACAAGGTGGTAGCTGAGTGCTACAGTGTGGTATCTGAGTGCTACAGTGTGGTAGCTGAGTGCTACAGGGTGGTAGCTGAGTGTTACAGGGTGGTAGCTGAGTGCTACAGTGTGGTAGCTGAGTGCTACAGTGTGGTAGCTGAGTGCTACAGGGTGGTAGCTGATTGTTACAGTGTGGTAGCTGAGTGCTACAGGGTGGTAGCTGAGTGTTACAGGGTGGTAGCTGAGTGCTACAGTGTGGTAGCTGAGTGCTACAGGGTGGTAGCTGAGTGTTACAGGGTGGTAGCTGAGTGCTACAGGGTGGTAGCTGGGTGGTAGCTGAGTGTTACAGGGTGGTAGTCAGCTACAGGGTGGTAGCTGAGTGCTACAAGGTGGTAGCTGAGTGCTACAGTGTGGTAGCTGAGTGCTACAGTGTGGTAGCTGAGTGCTACAGGGTGGTAGCTGAGTGTTACAGGGTGGTAGCTGAGTGCTACAGTGTGGTAGCTGAGTGCTACAGTGTGGTAGCTGAGTGCTACAGGGTGGTAGCTGAGTGTTACAGGGTGGTAGCTGAGTGCTACAGGGTGGTAGCTGGGTGGTAGCTGAGTGTTACAGGGTGGTAGCTGAGTGTTACAGGGTGGTAGCTGAGTGCTACAGGGTGGTAGCTGAGTGTTACAGGGTGGTAGCTGAGTGTACAGGGTGGTAGTCCGCTACAGGGTGGTAGCTGAGTGTTACAGGGTGGTAGCTGAGTACTACAGGGTGGTAGCTGGGTGGTAGCTGAGTGTTACAGGGTGGTAGCTGAGTGCTACAGGGTGGTAGCTGAGTGTTACAGGGTGGTAGCTGAGTGTTACAGGGTGGTAGTCAGCTACAGGGTGGTAGCTGAGTGTTACAGGGTGGTAGTCAGCTACAGGGTGGTAGCTGAGTGCTACATTGTGGTAGCTGAGTGCTACAGGGTGGTAGCTGAGTGCTACAGGGTGGTAGCTGAGTGTTACAGGGTGTTAGCTGAGTGCTACAGGGTGGTAGCTGAGTTTTACAGGGTGGTAGTCAGCTACAGGGTGGTAGCTGAGTGTTACAGGGTGGTAGCTGAGTGCTACAGGGTGGTAGCTGAGTGTTACAGGGTGGTAGTCAGCTACAGGGTGGTAGCTGAGTGCTACAGTGTGGTAGCTGAGTGCTACAGGGTGGTAGCTGAGTGTTACAGGGTGGTAGCTGAGTGCTACAGGGTGGTAGCTGGGTGGTAGCTGAGTGTTACAGGGTGGTAGTCAGCTACAGGGTGGTAGCTGAGTGCTACAAGGTGGTAGCTGAGTGCTACAGTGTGGTAGCTGAGTGCTACAGTGTGGTAGCTGAGTGCTACAGGGTGGTAGCTGAGTGTTACAGGGTGGTAGCTGAGTGCTACAGTGTGGTAGCTGAGTGCTACAGTGTGGTAGCTGAGTGCTACAGGGTGGTAGCTGAGTGTTACAGGGTGGTAGCTGAGTGCTACAGGGTGGTAGCTGGGTGGTAGCTGAGTGTTACAGGGTGGTAGCTGAGTGCTACAGGGTGGTAGCTGAGTGTTACAGGGTGGTAGCTGCGTGTTACAGGGTGGTAGTCAGGTACAGGGTGGTAGCTGAGTGTTACAGGGTGGTAGTCAGCTACAGGGTGGTAGCTGAGTGCTACATTGTGGTAGCTGAGTGCTACAGGGTGGTAGCTGAGTGCTACAGGGTGGTAGCTGAGTGTTACAGGGTGTTAGCTGAGTGCTACAGGGTGGTAGCTGAGTTTTACAGGGTGGTAGTCAGCTACAGGGTGGTAGTTGAGTGTTACAGGGTGGTAGCTGAGTGCTACAGGGTGGTAGCTGAGTGTTACAGGGTGGTAGTCAGCTACAGGGTGGTAGCTGAGTGCTACAGTGTGGTAGCTGAGTGCTACAGGGTGGTAGCTGAGTGTTACAGGGTGGTAGCTGAGTGCTACAGGGTGGTAGCTGGGTGGTAGCTGAGTGTTACAGGGTGGTAGTCAGCTACAGGGTGGTAGCTGAGTGCTACAAGGTGGTAGCTGAGTGCTACAGTGTGGTATCTGAGTGCTACAGTGTGGTAGCTGAGTGCTACAGGGTGGTAGCTGAGTGTTACAGGGTGGTAGCTGAGTGATACAGGGTGGTAGCTGAGTGCTACAGGGTGGTAGCTGAGTGCTACATGGTGGTAGCTGAGTGCTACAGGGTGGTAGCTGAGTGCTACAGGGTGGTAGCTGAGTGTTACAGGGTGGTAGCTGAGTGTTATAGGGTGGTAGCTGAGTGCTACAGGGTGGTAGCTGAGTGCTACAGGGTGGTAGCTGAGTGTTACATGGTGGTAGCTGAGTGTTACAGGGTGGTAGCTGAGTGCTACATGATGGTAGCTGGGTGCTACAGGGTGGTAGCTGAGTGCTACAGGGTGGTAGCTGAGTGTTACAGGGTGGTAGCCGAGTGCTACAGGGGGGTGGTAGCCGAGTGCTACATGGTGGTAGCTGAGTGTTATAGGGTGGTAGCTGAGTGCTACAGGGTGGTAGCTGAGTGTTACAGGGTGGTAGCCGAGTGCTACAGGGGGGTGGTAGCCGAGTGCTACATGGTGGTAGCTGAGTGTTACAGGGTGGTAGCTGAGTGTTACAGGGTGGTAGCCGGGTGCTACAGGGGGGTGGTAGCTGAGTGCCGAGTGCTACAGGGGGGTGGTAGCCAAGTACTACAGGGTGGTACAGGGTGGTAGCTGAGTGCTACAGGGTGGTAGCTGAGTGCTACATGGTGGTAGCTGAGTGTTACAGGGTGATAGCTGAGTGCTACAGGGTGGTAGCTGAGTGCTACAGGGTGGTAGCTGAATGCTACAGGGTGGTAGCTTAGTGTTACAGCTGAGTGTTACAGGGTGGTAGCTGAGTGATACAGGGTGGTAGCTGAGTGCTACAGGGTGGTAGCTGAGTGCTACAGGGTGGTAGCTGAGTGCTACAGGGTGGTAGCTGAGTGCTACAGGGTGGGAGCTGAGTGTTACATGGTGGTAGCTGAGTGTTACAGGGTGGTAGCTGAGTGCTACATGATGGTAGCTGGGTGCTACAGGGTGGTAGCTGAGTGTTACATGGTGGTAGCTGAGTGTTATAGGGTGGTAGCTGAGTGCTACAGGGTGGTAGCTGAGTGTTACAGGGTGGTAGCCGAGTGCTACAGGGGGGTGGTAGCCGAGTGCTACATGGTGGTAGCTGAGTGTTACAGGGTGGTAGCTGAGTGTTACAGGGTGGTAGCCGAGTGCTACAGGGGGGTGGTAGCTGAGTGCTACAGGGTGGTAGCCGAGTGCTACAGGGGGGTGGTAGCTGAGTGCTACAGGGTGGTACAGGGTGGTAGCTGAGTGCTACAGGGTGGTAGCTGAGTGCTACATGGTGGTAGCTGAGTGTTACAGGGTGGTAGCTGAGTGCTACAGGGTGGTAGCTGAGTGCTACAGGGTGGTAGCTGAGTGCTACAGGGTGGTAGCTGAGTGTTACAGGGTGGTAGCTGAGTGCTACAGGGTGGTAGCCGAGTGCTACACGGGGGTGGTAGCCGAGTGCTACAGGGTGGTAGCTGAGTGCTACAGGGTGGTAGCTGAGTGTTACAGGGTGGTAGCTGAGTGTTACAGGGTGGTAGCTGAGTGCTACAGGGTGGTAGCCGAGTGCTACAGGGTGGTAGCTGAGTAGGGTGGTAGCTGAGTGTTACAGGGTGGTAGTCAGCTACAGGGTGGTAGCTGAGTGTTACAGGGTGGTAGCTGAGTGCTACAGGGTGGTAGTCAGCTACAGGGTGGTAGCTGAGTGTTACAGGGTGGTAGCTGAGTGCTACAGGGTGGTAGCCGAGTGCTACACGGGGGTGGTAGCCGAGTGCTACAGGGTGGTAGCTGAGTGCTACAGGGTGGTAGCTGAGTGTTACAGGGTGGTAGCTGAGTGTTACAGGGTGGTAGCTGAGTGCTACAGGGTGGTAGCTGAGTGTTACAGGGTGGTAGCCGAGTGCTACAGGGTGGTAGCTGAGTGCTACAGGGTGGTAGCTGAGTGCTACAGGGTGGTAGCTGAGTGTTACAGGGTGGTAGTCAGCTACAGGGTGGTAGCTGAGTGTTACAGGGTGGTAGCTGAGTGCTACAGGGTGGTAGTCAGCTACAGGGTGGTAGCTGAGTGTTACAGGGTGGTAGCCGAGTGCTACAGGGTGGTAGTCAGCTACAGGGTGGTAGCTGAGTGCTACAGGGGGGTGGTAGCCAAGTACTACAGGGTGGTACAGGGTGGTAGCTGAGTGCTACAGGGTGGTAGCTGAGTGCTACATGGTGGTAGCTGAGTGTTACAGGGTGATAGCTGAGTGCTACAGGGTGGTAGCTGAGTGTTACAGGGTGATAGCTGAGTGCTACAGGGTGGTAGCTGAGTGCTACAGGGTGGTAGCTGAATGCTACAGGGTGGTAGCTTAGTGTTACAGCTGAGTGTCACAGGGTGGTAGCTGAGTGATACAGGGTGGTAGCTGAGTGCTACAGGGTGGTAGCTGAGTGCTACAGGGTGGTAGTTGAGTGTTACATGGTGGTAGCTGAGTGTTACAGGGTGGTAGCTGAGTGCTACAGTGTGGTAGCTGAGTGCTACAGGGTGGTAGCTGAGTGCTACAGGGTGGTAGCTGAATGCTACAGGGTGGTAGCTTAGTGTTACAGCTGAGTGTTACAGGGTGGTAGCTGAGTGATACAGGGTGGTAGCTGAGTGCTACAGGGTGGTAGCTGAGTGCTACATGGTGGTAGCTGAGTGTTACAGGGTGGTAGCCGAGTGCTACAGGGGGGTGGTAGCCGAGTGCTACAGGGTGGTAGCTGAGTGCTACAGGGTGGTAGCTGAGTGTTACAGGGTGGTAGCTGAGTGTTACAGGGTGGTAGCTGAGTGATACAGGATGGTAGCCGAGTGCTACATTGTGGTAGCTGAGTGCTACAGGGTGGTAGCTGAGTGCTACAGGGTGGTAGCTGAGGGTTACAGGGTGTTAGCTGAGTGCTACAGGGTGGTAGCTGAGTGTTACAGGGTGGTAGTCAGCTACAGGGTGGTAGCTGAGTGTTACAGGGTGGTAGCTGAGTGCTACAGGGTGGTAGCTGAGTGTTACAGGGTGGTAGTCAGCTACAGGGTGGTAGCTGAGTGCTACAAGGTGGTAGCTGAGTGCTACAGTGTGGTAGCTGAGTGCTACAGGGTGGTAGCTGAGTGTTACAGGGTGGTAGCCGAGTGCTACAGGGGGGTGGTAGCTGAGTGCTACAGGGTGGTAGCCGAGTGCTACAGGGGGGTGGTAGCTGAGTGCTACAGGGTGGTACAGGGTGGTAGCTGAGTGCTACAGGGTGGTAGCTGAGTGCTACATGGTGGTAGCTGAGTGTTACAGGGTGGTAGCTGAGTGCTACAGGGTGGTAGCTGAGTGCTACAGGGTGGTAGCTGAGTGCTACAGGGTGGTAGCTGAGTGTTACAGGGTGGTAGCTGAGTGCTACAGGGTGGTAGCCGAGTGCTACACGGGGGTGGTAGCCGAGTGCTACAGGGTGGTAGCTGAGTGCTACAGGGTGGTAGCTGAGTGTTACAGGGTGGTAGCTGAGTGTTACAGGGTGGTAGCTGAGTGCTACAGGGTGGTAGCCGAGTGCTACAGGGTGGTAGCTGAGTAGGGTGGTAGCTGAGTGTTACAGGGTGGTAGTCAGCTACAGGGTGGTAGCTGAGTGTTACAGGGTGGTAGCTGAGTGCTACAGGGTGGTAGTCAGCTACAGGGTGGTAGCTGAGTGTTACAGGGTGGTAGCTGAGTGCTACAGGGTGGTAGCCGAGTGCTACACGGGGGTGGTAGCCGAGTGCTACAGGGTGGTAGCTGAGTGCTACAGGGTGGTAGCTGAGTGTTACAGGGTGGTAGCTGAGTGTTACAGGGTGGTAGCTGAGTGCTACAGGGTGGTAGCTGAGTGTTACAGGGTGGTAGCCGAGTGCTACAGGGTGGTAGCTGAGTGCTACAGGGTGGTAGCTGAGTGCTACAGGGTGGTAGCTGAGTGTTACAGGGTGGTAGTCAGCTACAGGGTGGTAGCTGAGTGTTACAGGGTGGTAGCTGAGTGCTACAGGGTGGTAGTCAGCTACAGGGTGGTAGCTGAGTGTTACAGGGTGGTAGCCGAGTGCTACAGGGTGGTAGTCAGCTACAGGGTGGTAGCTGAGTGCTACAGGGGGGTGGTAGCCAAGTACTACAGGGTGGTACAGGGTGGTAGCTGAGTGCTACAGGGTGGTAGCTGAGTGCTACATGGTGGTAGCTGAGTGTTACAGGGTGATAGCTGAGTGCTACAGGGTGGTAGCTGAGTGTTACAGGGTGATAGCTGAGTGCTACAGGGTGGTAGCTGAGTGCTACAGGGTGGTAGCTGAATGCTACAGGGTGGTAGCTTAGTGTTACAGCTGAGTGTCACAGGGTGGTAGCTGAGTGATACAGGGTGGTAGCTGAGTGCTACAGGGTGGTAGCTGAGTGCTACAGGGTGGTAGTTGAGTGTTACATGGTGGTAGCTGAGTGTTACAGGGTGGTAGCTGAGTGCTACAGTGTGGTAGCTGAGTGCTACAGGGTGGTAGCTGAGTGCTACAGGGTGGTAGCTGAATGCTACAGGGTGGTAGCTTAGTGTTACAGCTGAGTGTTACAGGGTGGTAGCTGAGTGATACAGGGTGGTAGCTGAGTGCTACAGGGTGGTAGCTGAGTGCTACATGGTGGTAGCTGAGTGTTACAGGGTGGTAGCCGAGTGCTACAGGGGGGTGGTAGCCGAGTGCTACAGGGTGGTAGCTGAGTGCTACAGGGTGGTAGCTGAGTGTTACAGGGTGGTAGCTGAGTGTTACAGGGTGGTAGCTGAGTGATACAGGATGGTAGCCGAGTGCTACATTGTGGTAGCTGAGTGCTACAGGGTGGTAGCTGAGTGCTACAGGGTGGTAGCTGAGGGTTACAGGGTGTTAGCTGAGTGCTACAGGGTGGTAGCTGAGTGTTACAGGGTGGTAGTCAGCTACAGGGTGGTAGCTGAGTGTTACAGGGTGGTAGCTGAGTGCTACAGGGTGGTAGCTGAGTGTTACAGGGTGGTAGTCAGCTACAGGGTGGTAGCTGAGTGCTACAAGGTGGTAGCTGAGTGCTACAGTGTGGTAGCTGAGTGCTACAGGGTGGTAGCTGAGTGTTACAGGGTGCTACAGGGTGGTAGCTGGGTGGTAGCTGAGTGTTACAGGGTGGTAGCTGAGTGCTACAGGGTGGTAGCTGAGTGTTACAGGGTGGTAGCTGAGTGTTACAGGGTGGTAGTCAGCTACAGGGTGGTAGCTGAGCGTTACAGGGTGGTAGTCAGCTACAGGGTGGTAGCTGAGTGCTACATTGTGGTAGCTGAGTGCTACAGGGTGGTAGCTGAGTGCTACAGGGTGGTAGCTGAGTGTTACAGCGTGTTAGCTGAGTGCTACAGGGTGGTAGCTGAGTGTTACAGGGTGGTAGTCAGCTACAGGGTGGTGGCTGAGTGTTACAGGGTGGTAGCTGAGGGCTACAGGGTGGTAGCTGAGTGTTACAGGGTGGTAATCAGCTACAGGGTGGTAGCTGAGTGCTACAGGGTGGTAGCTGAGTGCTACAGTGTGGTAGCTGAGTGCTACAGGGTGGTAGCTGAGTGTTACAGGGTGGTAGCTGAGTGCTACAGGGTGGCAGCTGGGTGGTAGCTGAGTGTTACAGGGTGGTAGCTGAGTGATACAGGATGGTAGCCGAGTGCTACATTGTGGTAGCTGGGTGGTAGCTGAGTGTTACAGGGTGGTAGCTGAGTGCTACAGGGTGGTAGCCGAGTGCTACAGGGTGGTAGCTGGGTGGTAGCTGAGTGTTACAGGATGGTAGCCGAGTGCTACAGGGTGGTAGCTGGGTGGTAGCTGAGTGTTACAGGGTGGTAGCTGAGTGCTACAGGGTGGTAGCTGAGTGCTACAGGGTGGTAGCTGAGTGTTACAGGGTGTTAGCTGAGTGCTACAGGGTGGTAGCTGAGTGTTACAGGGTGGTAGTCAGCTACAGGGTGGTAGCTGAGTGTTACAGGGTGGTAGCTGAGTGCTACAGGGTGGTAGCTGAGTGTTACAGGGTGGTAGTCAGCTACAGGGTGGTAGCTGAGTGCTACAAGGTGGTAGCTGAGTGCTACAGTGTGGTAGCTGAGTGCTACAGTGTGGTAGCTGAGTGCTACAGGGTGGTAGCTGAGTGTTACAGGGTGGTAGCTGAGTGCTACAGGGTGGCAGCTGGGTAGTAGCTGAGTGTTACAGGGTGGTAGCTGATGCTACAGGGTGGTAGCTGAGTGTTACAGGGTGGTAGCTGAGTGTTACAGGGTGGTAGTCAGCTACAGGGTGGTAGCTGAGTGTTACAGGGTGGTAGTCAGCTACAGGGTGGTAGCTGAGTGCTACATTGTGGTAGCTGAGTGCTACAGGGTGGTAGCTGAGTGCTACAGGGTGGTAGCTGAGTGTTACAGCGTGTTAGCTGAGTGCTACAGGGTGGTAGCTGAGTGTTACAGGGTGGTAGTCAGCTACAGGGTGGTGGCTGAGTGTTACAGGGTGGTAGCTGAGTGCTACAGGGTGGTAGCTGAGTGTTACAGGGTGGTAGTCAGCTACAGGGTGGTAGCCGAGTGCTACAGGGTGGTAGCTGAGTGCTACAGGGTGGTAGCTGAGTGTTACAGGGTGGTAGCTGAGTGTACAGGGTGGTAGTCCGCTACAGGGTGTTAGCTGAGTGTTACAGGGTGGTAGCTGAGTGCTACAGGGTGGTAGCTGGGTGGTAGCTGAGTGTTACAGGGTGGTAGCTGAGTGCTACAGGGTGGTAGCTGAGTGTTACAGGGTGGTAGCTGAGTGTTACAGGGTGGTAGTCAGCTACAGGGTGGTAGCTGAGTGTTACAGGGTGGTAGTCAGCTACAGGGTGGTAGCTGAGTGCTACATTGTGGTAGCTGAGTGCTACAGGGTGGTAGCTGAGTGCTACAGGGTGGTAGCTGAGTGTTACAGGGTGTTAGCTGAGTGCTACAGGGTGGTAGCTGAGTTTTACAGGGTGGTAGTCAGCTACAGGGTGGTAGCTGAGTGTTACAGGGTGGTAGCTGAGTGCTACAGGGTGGTAGCTGAGTGTTACAGGGTGGTAGTCAGCTACAGGGTGGTAGCTGAGTGCTACAGTGTGGTAGCTGAGTGCTACAGGGTGGTAGCTGAGTGTTACAGGGTGGTAGCTGAGTGCTACAGGGTGGTAGCTGGGTGGTAGCTGAGTGTTACAGGGTGGTAGTCAGCTACAGGGTGGTAGCTGAGTGCTACAGTGTGGTAGCTGAGTGCTACAGTGTGGTAGCTGAGTGCTACAGGGTGGTAGCTGATTGTTACAGTGTGGTAGCTGAGTGCTACAGGGTGGTAGCTGAGTGTTACAGGGTGGTAGCTGAGTGCTACAGTGTGGTAGCTGAGTGCTACAGGGTGGTAGCTGAGTGTTACAGGGTGGTAGCTGAGTGCTACAGGGTGGTAGCTGGGTGGTAGCTGAGTGTTACAGGGTGGTAGTCAGCTACAGGGTGGTAGCTGAGTGCTACAAGGTGGTAGCTGAGTGCTACAGTGTGGTAGCTGAGTGCTACAGTGTGGTAGCTGAGTGCTACAGGGTGGTAGCTGAGTGTTACAGGGTGGTAGCTGAGTGCTACAGTGTGGTAGCTGAGTGCTACAGTGTGGTAGCTGAGTGCTACAGGGTGGTAGCTGAGTGTTACAGGGTGGTAGCTGAGTGCTACAGGGTGGTAGCTGGGTGGTAGCTGAGTGTTACAGGGTGGTAGCTGAGTGCTACAGGGTGGTAGCTGGGTGGTAGCTGAGTGTTGCAGGGTGGTAGCTGAGTGCTACAGGGTGGTAGCTGAGTGTTACAGGGTGGTAGCTGAGTGTACAGGGTGGTAGTCCGCTACAGGGTGGTAGCTGAGTGTTACAGGGTGGTAGCTGAGTACTACAGGGTGGTAGCTGGGTGGTAGCTGAGTGTTACAGGGTGGTAGCTGAGTGCTACAGGGTGGTAGCTGAGTGTTACAGGGTGGTAGCTGAGTGTTACAGGGTGGTAGTCAGCTACAGGGTGGTAGCTGAGTGTTACAGGGTGGTAGTCAGCTACAGGGTGGTAGCTGAGTGCTACATTGTGGTAGCTGAGTGCTACAGGGTGGTAGCTGAGTGCTACAGGGTGGTAGCTGAGTGTTACAGGGTGTTAGCTGAGTGCTACAGGGTGGTAGCTGAGTTTTACAGGGTGGTAGTCAGCTACAGGGTGGTAGCTGAGTGTTACAGGGTGGTAGCTGAGTGCTACAGGGTGGTAGCTGAGTGTTACAGGGTGGTAGTCAGCTACAGGGTGGTAGCTGAGTGCTACAGTGTGGTAGCTGAGTGCTACAGGGTGGTAGCTGAGTGTTACAGGGTGGTAGCTGAGTGCTACAGGGTGGTAGCTGGGTGGTAGCTGAGTGTTACAGGGTGGTAGTCAGCTACAGGGTGGTAGCTGAGTGCTACAAGGTGGTAGCTGAGTGCTACAGTGTGGTAGCTGAGTGCTACAGTGTGGTAGCTGAGTGCTACAGGGTGGTAGCTGAGTGTTACAGGGTGGTAGCTGAGTGCTACAGTGTGGTAGCTGAGTGCTACAGTGTGGTAGCTGAGTGCTACAGGGTGGTAGCTGAGTGTTACAGGGTGGTAGCTGAGTGCTACAGGGTGGTAGCTGGGTGGTAGCTGAGTGTTACAGGGTGGTAGCTGAGTGCTACAGGGTGGTAGCTGAGTGTTACAGGGTGGTAGCTGCGTGTTACAGGGTGGTAGTCAGGTACAGGGTGGTAGCTGAGTGTTACAGGGTGGTAGTCAGCTACAGGGTGGTAGCTGAGTGCTACATTGTGGTAGCTGAGTGCTACAGGGTGGTAGCTGAGTGCTACAGGGTGGTAGCTGAGTGTTACAGGGTGTTAGCTGAGTGCTACAGGGTGGTAGCTGAGTTTTACAGGGTGGTAGTCAGCTACAGGGTGGTAGTTGAGTGTTACAGGGTGGTAGCTGAGTGCTACAGGGTGGTAGCTGAGTGTTACAGGGTGGTAGTCAGCTACAGGGTGGTAGCTGAGTGCTACAGTGTGGTAGCTGAGTGCTACAGGGTGGTAGCTGAGTGTTACAGGGTGGTAGCTGAGTGCTACAGGGTGGTAGCTGGGTGGTAGCTGAGTGTTACAGGGTGGTAGTCAGCTACAGGGTGGTAGCTGAGTGCTACAAGGTGGTAGCTGAGTGCTACAGTGTGGTATCTGAGTGCTACAGTGTGGTAGCTGAGTGCTACAGGGTGGTAGCTGAGTGTTACAGGGTGGTAGCTGAGTGATACAGGGTGGTAGCTGAGTGCTACAGGGTGGTAGCTGAGTGCTACATGGTGGTAGCTGAGTGCTACAGGGTGGTAGCTGAGTGCTACAGGGTGGTAGCTGAGTGTTACAGGGTGGTAGCTGAGTGTTATAGGGTGGTAGCTGAGTGCTACAGGGTGGTAGCTGAGTGCTACAGGGTGGTAGCTGAGTGTTACATGGTGGTAGCTGAGTGTTACAGGGTGATAGCTGAGTGCTACATGATGGTAGCTGGGTGCTACAGGGTGGTAGCTGAGTGCTACAGGGTGGTAGCTGAGTGTTACAGGGTGGTAGCCGAGTGCTACAGGGGGGTGGTAGCCGAGTGCTACATGGTGGTAGCTGAGTGTTATAGGGTGGTAGCTGAGTGCTACAGGGTGGTAGCTGAGTGTTACAGGGTGGTAGCCGAGTGCTACAGGGGGGTGGTAGCCGAGTGCTACATGGTGGTAGCTGAGTGTTACAGGGTGGTAGCTGAGTGTTACAGGGTGGTAGCCGGGTGCTACAGGGGGGTGGTAGCTGAGTGCCGAGTGCTACAGGGGGGTGGTAGCCAAGTACTACAGGGTGGTACAGGGTGGTAGCTGAGTGCTACAGGGTGGTAGCTGAGTGCTACATGGTGGTAGCTGAGTGTTACAGGGTGATAGCTGAGTGCTACAGGGTGGTAGCTGAGTGCTACAGGGTGGTAGCTGAATGCTACAGGGTGGTAGCTTAGTGTTACAGCTGAGTGTTACAGGGTGGTAGCTGAGTGATACAGGGTGGTAGCTGAGTGCTACAGGGTGGTAGCTGAGTGCTACAGGGTGGTAGCTGAGTGCTACAGGGTGGTAGCTGAGTGCTACAGGGTGGGAGCTGAGTGTTACATGGTGGTAGCTGAGTGTTACAGGGTGGTAGCTGAGTGCTACATGATGGTAGCTGGGTGCTACAGGGTGGTAGCTGAGTGTTACATGGTGGTAGCTGAGTGTTATAGGGTGGTAGCTGAGTGCTACAGGGTGGTAGCTGAGTGTTACAGGGTGGTAGCCGAGTGCTACAGGGGGGTGGTAGCCGAGTGCTACATGGTGGTAGCTGAGTGTTACAGGGTGGTAGCTGAGTGTTACAGGGTGGTAGCCGAGTGCTACAGGGGGGTGGTAGCTGAGTGCTACAGGGTGGTAGCCGAGTGCTACAGGGGGGTGGTAGCTGAGTGCTACAGGGTGGTACAGGGTGGTAGCTGAGTGCTACAGGGTGGTAGCTGAGTGCTACATGGTGGTAGCTGAGTGTTACAGGGTGGTAGCTGAGTGCTACAGGGTGGTAGCTGAGTGCTACAGGGTGGTAGCTGAGTGCTACAGGGTGGTAGCTGAGTGTTACAGGGTGGTAGCTGAGTGCTACAGGGTGGTAGCCGAGTGCTACACGGGGGTGGTAGCCGAGTGCTACAGGGTGGTAGCTGAGTGTGTTACAGGGTGGTAGCTGAGTGTTACAGGGTGGTAGCTGAGTGCTACAGGGTGGTAGCCGAGTGCTACAGGGTGGTAGCTGAGTAGGGTGGTAGCTGAGTGTTACAGGGTGGTAGTCAGCTACAGGGTGGTAGCTGAGTGTTACAGGGTGGTAGCTGAGTGCTACAGGGTGGTAGTCAGCTACAGGGTGGTAGCTGAGTGTTACAGGGTGGTAGCTGAGTGCTACAGGGTGGTAGCCGAGTGCTACACGGGGGTGGTAGCCGAGTGCTACAGGGTGGTAGCTGAGTGCTACAGGGTGGTAGCTGAGTGTTACAGGGTGGTAGCTGAGTGTTACAGGGTGGTAGCTGAGTGCTACAGGGTGGTAGCTGAGTGTTACAGGGTGGTAGCCGAGTGCTACAGGGTGGTAGCTGAGTGCTACAGGGTGGTAGCTGAGTGCTACAGGGTGGTAGCTGAGTGTTACAGGGTGGTAGTCAGCTACAGGGTGGTAGCTGAGTGTTACAGGGTGGTAGCTGAGTGCTACAGGGTGGTAGTCAGCTACAGGGTGGTAGCTGAGTGTTACAGGGTGGTAGCCGAGTGCTACAGGGTGGTAGTCAGCTACAGGGTGGTAGCTGAGTGCTACAGGGGGGTGGTAGCCAAGTACTACAGGGTGGTACAGGGTGGTAGCTGAGTGCTACAGGGTGGTAGCTGAGTGCTACATGGTGGTAGCTGAGTGTTACAGGGTGATAGCTGAGTGCTACAGGGTGGTAGCTGAGTGTTACAGGGTGATAGCTGAGTGCTACAGGGTGGTAGCTGAGTGCTACAGGGTGGTAGCTGAATGCTACAGGGTGGTAGCTTAGTGTTACAGCTGAGTGTCACAGGGTGGTAGCTGAGTGATACAGGGTGGTAGCTGAGTGCTACAGGGTGGTAGCTGAGTGCTACAGGGTGGTAGTTGAGTGTTACATGGTGGTAGCTGAGTGTTACAGGGTGGTAGCTGAGTGCTACAGTGTGGTAGCTGAGTGCTACAGGGTGGTAGCTGAGTGCTACAGGGTGGTAGCTGAATGCTACAGGGTGGTAGCTTAGTGTTACAGCTGAGTGTTACAGGGTGGTAGCTGAGTGATACAGGGTGGTAGCTGAGTGCTACAGGGTGGTAGCTGAGTGCTACATGGTGGTAGCTGAGTGCTACAGGGTGGTAGCTGAGTGCTACAGGGTGGTAGCTGAGTGCTACAGGGTGGTAGCTGAGTGTTACAGGGTGGTAGCTGAGTGTTATAGGGTGGTAGCTGAGTGCTACAGGGTGGTAGTTGAGTGTTACATGGTGGTAGCTGAGTGTTACAGGGTGGTAGCTGAGTGCTACAGTGTGGTAGCTGAGTGCTACAGGGTGGTAGCTGAGTGCTACAGGGTGGTAGCTGAATGCTACAGGGTGGTAGCTTAGTGTTACAGCTGAGTGTTACAGGGTGGTAGCTGAGTGATACAGGGTGGTAGCTGAGTGCTACAGGGTGGTAGCTGAGTGCTACATGGTGGTAGCTGAGTGTTACAGGGTGGTAGCTGAGTGATACAGGGTGGTAGCTGAGTGCTACAGGGTGGTAGCTGAGTGCTACATGGTGGTAGCTGAGTGTTACAGGGTGGTAGCTGAGTGCTACAGGGTGGTAGCTGAGTGCTATAGGGTGGTAGCTGAGTGTTACAGGGTGGTAGCTGAGTGTTATAGGGTGGTAGCTGAGTGCTACAGGGTTGTAGCTGAGTGTTACATGGTGGTAGCTGAGTGTTACAGGGTGGTAGCTGAGTGCTACATGATGGTAGCTGGGTGCTACAGGGTGGTAGCTGAGTGTTACATGGTGGTAGCTGAGTGTTATAGGGTGGTAGCTGAGTGCTACAGGGTGGTAGCTGAGTGTTACAGGGTGGTAGCCGAGTGCTACAGGGGGGTGGTAGCCGAGTGCTACATGGTGGTAGCTGAGTGTTACAGGGTGGTAGCTGAGTGTTACAGGGTGGTAGCTGAGTGCTACAGGGTGGTAGCTGAGTGCCGAGTGCTACAGGGGGGTGGTAGCCAAGTACTACAGGGTGGTACAGGGTGGTAGCCGAGTGCTACAGGGGGGTGGTAGCTGAGTGCTACATGGTGGTAGCTGAGTGTTACAGGGTGATAGCTGAGTGCTACAGGGTGGTAGCTGAGTGCTACAGGGTGGTAGCTGAATGCTACAGGGTGGTAGCTTAGTGTTACAGCTGAGTGTTACAGGGTGGTAGCTGAGTGATACAGGGTGGTAGCTGAGTGCTACAGGGTGGTAGCTGAGTGCTACAGGGTGGTAGCTGAGTGCTACAGGGTGGTAGCTGAGTGCTACAGGGTGGGAGCTGAGTGTTACATGGTGGTAGCTGAGTGTTACAGGGTGGTAGCTGAGTGCTACATGATGGTAGCTGGGTGCTACAGGGTGGTAGCTGAGTGTTACATGGTGGTAGCTGAGTGTTATAGGGTGGTAGCTGAGTGCTACAGGGTGGTAGCTGAGTGTTACAGGGTGGTAGCCGAGTGCTACAGGGGGGTGGTAGCCGAGTGCTACATGGTGGTAGCTGAGTGTTACAGGGTGGTAGCTGAGTGTTACAGGGTGGTAGCCGAGTGCTACAGGGGGGTGGTAGCTGAGTGCTACAGGGTGGTAGCCGAGTGCTACAGGGGGGTGGTAGCTGAGTGCTACAGGGTGGTACAGGGTGGTAGCTGAGTGCTACAGGGTGGTAGCTGAGTGCTACATGGTGGTAGCTGAGTGTTACAGGGTGGTAGCTGAGTGCTACAGGGTGGTAGCTGAGTGCTACAGGGTGGTAGCTGAGTGTTACAGGGTGGTAGCTGAGTGATACAGGGTGGTAGCTGAGTGCTACAGGGTGGTAGCCGAGTGCTACACGGGGGTGGTAGCCGAGTGCTACAGGGTGGTAGCTGAGTGCTACAGGGTGGTAGCTGAGTGTTACAGGGTGGTAGCTGAGTGTTACAGGGTGGTAGCTGAGTGCTACAGGGTGGTAGCCGAGTGCTACAGGGTGGTAGCTGAGTAGGGTGGTAGCTGAGTGTTACAGGGTGGTAGTCAGCTACAGGGTGGTAGCTGAGTGTTACAGGGTGGTAGCTGAGTGCTACAGGGTGGTAGTCAGCTACAGGGTGGTAGCTGAGTGTTACAGGGTGGTAGCTGAGTGCTACAGGGTGGTAGCCGAGTGCTACACGGGGGTGGTAGCCGAGTGCTACAGGGTGGTAGCTGAGTGCTACAGGGTGGTAGCTGAGTGTTACAGGGTGGTAGCTGAGTGTTACAGGGTGGTAGCTGAGTGCTACAGGGTGGTAGCTGAGTGTTACAGGGTGGTAGCCGAGTGCTACAGGGTGGTAGCTGAGTGCTACAGGGTGGTAGCTGAGTGCTACAGGGTGGTAGCTGAGTGTTACAGGGTGGTAGTCAGCTACAGGGTGGTAGCTGAGTGTTACAGGGTGGTAGCTGAGTGCTACAGGGTGGTAGTCAGCTACAGGGTGGTAGCTGAGTGTTACAGGGTGGTAGCCGAGTGCTACAGGGTGGTAGTCAGCTACAGGGTGGTAGCTGAGTGCTACAGGGGGGTGGTAGCCAAGTACTACAGGGTGGTACAGGGTGGTAGCTGAGTGCTACAGGGTGGTAGCTGAGTGCTACATGGTGGTAGCTGAGTGTTACAGGGTGATAGCTGAGTGCTACAGGGTGGTAGCTGAGTGTTACAGGGTGATAGCTGAGTGCTACAGGGTGGTAGCTGAGTGCTACAGGGTGGTAGCTGAATGCTACAGGGTGGTAGCTTAGTGTTACAGCTGAGTGTCACAGGGTGGTAGCTGAGTGATACAGGGTGGTAGCTGAGTGCTACAGGGTGGTAGCTGAGTGCTACAGGGTGGTAGTTGAGTGTTACATGGTGGTAGCTGAGTGTTACAGGGTGGTAGCTGAGTGCTACAGTGTGGTAGCTGAGTGCTACAGGGTGGTAGCTGAGTGCTACAGGGTGGTAGCTGAATGCTACAGGGTGGTAGCTTAGTGTTACAGCTGAGTGTTACAGGGTGGTAGCTGAGTGATACAGGGTGGTAGCTGAGTGCTACAGGGTGGTAGCTGAGTGCTACATGGTGGTAGCTGAGTGTTACAGGGTGGTAGCTGAGTGATACAGGGTGGTAGCTGAGTGCTACAGGGTGGTAGCTGAGTGCTACATGGTGGTAGCTGAGTGTTACAGGGTGGTAGCTGAGTGCTACAGGGTGGTAGCTGAGTGCTACAGGGTGGTAGCTGAGTGTTACAGGGTGGTAGCTGAGTGTTATAGGGTGGTAGCTGAGTGCTACAGGGTGGTAGTTGAGTGTTACATGGTGGTAGCTGAGTGTTACAGGGTGGTAGCTGAGTGCTACAGTGTGGTAGCTGAGTGCTACAGGGTGGTAGCTGAGTGCTACAGGGTGGTAGCTGAATGCTACAGGGTGGTAGCTTAGTGTTACAGCTGAGTGTTACAGGGTGGTAGCTGAGTGATACAGGGTGGTAGCTGAGTGCTACAGGGTGGTAGCTGAGTGCTACATGGTGGTAGCTGAGTGTTACAGGGTGGTAGCTGAGTGATACAGGGTGGTAGCTGAGTGCTACAGGGTGGTAGCTGAGTGCTACATGGTGGTAGCTGAGTGTTACAGGGTGGTAGCTGAGTGCTACAGGGTGGTAGCTGAGTGCTATAGGGTGGTAGCTGAGTGTTACAGGGTGGTAGCTGAGTGTTATAGGGTGGTAGCTGAGTGCTACAGGGTTGTAGCTGAGTGTTACATGGTGGTAGCTGAGTGTTACAGGGTGGTAGCTGAGTGCTACATGATGGTAGCTGGGTGCTACAGGGTGGTAGCTGAGTGTTACATGGTGGTAGCTGAGTGTTATAGGGTGGTAGCTGAGTGCTACAGGGTGGTAGCTGAGTGTTACAGGGTGGTAGCCGAGTGCTACAGGGGGGTGGTAGCCGAGTGCTACATGGTGGTAGCTGAGTGTTACAGGGTGGTAGCTGAGTGTTACAGGGTGGTAGCTGAGTGCTACAGGGTGGTAGCTGAGTGTTACAGGGTGGTAGCCGAGTGCTACAGGGTGGTAGCTGAGTGCTACAGGGTGGTAGCTGAGTGCTACAGGGTGGTAGCTGAGTGTTACAGGGTGGTAGTCAGCTACAGGGTGGTAGCTGAGTGTTACAGGGTGGTAGCTGAGTGCTACAGGGTGGTAGTCAGCTACAGGGTGGTAGCTGAGTGTTACAGGGTGGTAGCTGAGTGCTACAGGGTGGTAGTCAGCTACAGGGTGGTAGCTGAGTGCTACAGGGGGGTGGTAGCCAAGTACTACAGGGTGGTACAGGGTGGTAGCTGAGTGCTACAGGGTGGTAGCTGAGTGCTACAGGGTGGTAGCTGAATGCTACAGGGTGGTAGCTTAGTGTTACAGCTGAGTGTTACAGGGTGGTAGCTGAGTGATACAGGGTGGTAGCTGAGTGCTACAGGGTGGTAGCTGAGTGCTACAGGGTGGTAGCTGAGTGCTACAGGGTGGTAGCTGAGTGCTACAGGGTGGGAGCTGAGTGTTACATGGTGGTAGCTGAGTGTTACAGGGTGGTAGCTGAGTGCTACATGATGGTAGCTGGGTGCTACAGGGTGGTAGCTGAGTGTTACATGGTGGTAGCTGAGTGTTATAGGGTGGTAGCTGAGTGCTACAGGGTGGTAGCTGAGTGTTACAGGGTGGTAGCCGAGTGCTACAGGGGGGTGGTAGCCGAGTGCTACATGGTGGTAGCTGAGTGTTACAGGGTGGTAGCTGAGTGTTACAGGGTGGTAGCCGAGTGCTACAGGGGGGTGGTAGCTGAGTGCTACAGGGTGGTAGCCGAGTGCTACAGGGGGGTGGTAGCTGAGTGCTACAGGGTGGTACAGGGTGGTAGCTGAGTGCTACAGGGTGGTAGCTGAGTGCTACATGGTGGTAGCTGAGTGTTACAGGGTGGTAGCTGAGTGCTACAGGGTGGTAGCTGAGTGCTACAGGGTGGTAGCTGAGTGTTACAGGGTGGTAGCTGAGTGATACAGGGTGGTAGCTGAGTGCTACAGGGTGGTAGCCGAGTGCTACACGGGGGTGGTAGCCGAGTGCTACAGGGTGGTAGCTGAGTGCTACAGGGTGGTAGCTGAGTGTTACAGGGTGGTAGCTGAGTGTTACAGGGTGGTAGCTGAGTGCTACAGGGTGGTAGCCGAGTGCTACAGGGTGGTAGCTGAGTAGGGTGGTAGCTGAGTGTTACAGGGTGGTAGTCAGCTACAGGGTGGTAGCTGAGTGTTACAGGGTGGTAGCTGAGTGCTACAGGGTGGTAGTCAGCTACAGGGTGGTAGCTGAGTGTTACAGGGTGGTAGCTGAGTGCTACAGGGTGGTAGCCGAGTGCTACACGGGGGTGGTAGCCGAGTGCTACAGGGTGGTAGCTGAGTGCTACAGGGTGGTAGCTGAGTGTTACAGGGTGGTAGCCAGGGGAGGAAATTAGGCCACTTTACTCGCCAATTGCGAGTATTTTTTACGTTTGGCGAGTAATTCATGAAGAGCACTCGCCAGTCTGGCGAGTACTAGTAATTACAAAACAAAACAAAAAAATCATTCTGCAATCTGCTGATTCGCTCACTGGCACAAACCGAACTCTGACTCCCCCCTTGATTCCTCCCATTTGCGCCACATAATAATCAGACCATAACCAATGAACATCATCGTTGTACAGATGCGCTCTAAGCTCCTCCAATGAACACTCGTTTTCTAGAAGATGCCGCCCATCTAGGGGAAGTGGACAGATCACTGCGTGCGGCCCTACAGACTCCTGTCACCGGCTTGACAATGTAGACAAACTTACAAAAACACATGAGTGGATGAAAATAATTGCATGTAGAGTCGTCGCTTTCGGATATCAGTGCGGTCTGACATGGGGGCGAACAACAGCACTCGACACGTCTCCTTCGAGTCGGATGAGAATGACAATTCAACCAGCATTAGCCGGCTAGCTACCTAGCATGTAACAAGCTACCATAACGCGCATTCAACATAGTGGACGACTATACTGAGCGGCTTTGCTTAAATGCAGCCGAGTGACATTTTATTATTACCGGGTTTCCCAGCATATCACCACTCGCCCATATGCCCTTCACAACGGTGATGTTGTCATATTTGGCATTCAGAACACACCTGCTGAACCCCTAGCGTTGTCGATTCGGTTCCAATGTATTGTCATCTTACAGCACAAGTACAGTACAACCAGAATACATTTGGCATACAACCAGAGTGCAAATGTAACAAGTCAAGTTCAAGTTGTTTTATTTAGCTATTACATTACAGTGAAATGCTTGGTTCTTTCACTGCCCAACCCAGTATTGATTGATTGATTGAAAACTTTATTAACAGATTGCAGAATGGGTACAATACAGTACAGCTCAATACACACAATTGTTAAGGGGATGCAGACCAGAGAAGGACTTTAGTCTTGTTTACATCAGGGTCCCCCATTTCAGTCCTGTTTGCTTAATGCCTTGTCCACTTCCTCCACACTCCAATATGTTATGATGAATTGAAAATGGGGGACCCTGATGTAAACAAGACGAAAGTCTTTCTCTGGTCTGCATCCCCTTAACAATTGTATGTATTGAACTGTACTGTATTGTACCCATTCTGCAATCTGTTAATAAACTTTTCAATCAATCCCTTCAACCCTGCTCCTGTCAAACCTGCTCTTTCCATTCCCTCCATCATGTCCCCCCTTTCTGATGAATATTTCCTGCACTTAAGAGTCAGACACACATTCCTAGTAGTTGAGCTGTGATGAATGAAAACTTTATTTAACAGATTGCAGAATGGGTACAGTACAGTACGGCTCAATACATGCAATTGTTAAGGGGATGCAGACCAGAGAAAGACTTTCGTCTTGTTTACATCAGGGTCCCCCATTTTCAATTCATTTTCAATTCATCATTCAGTATAACCTAGACCAGCCCAACCCAGCATCTTTCACTGCCCAGTTCAGCCCAACCCAGTCCAGAATAGTTCCCTCTTTCATGTTAATATGTGATTTAATGATGTAATATTTTGAAGAGTAGAGACAGTGTGATTAATTTACTATGATTGAAAATCAATTTAGACGAAGACGTACAAAGAAGTAATTATCACAATTAGCGATTTTTTTTGTCTGGTAAAAAATCTATTTGGCTGGTAAAAAAAATCAGATACCCGCCAGTTGGCTGGTAAGCCAAAAAGTTAGTTTCCTCCCCTGGTGGTAGCTGAGTGTTACAGGGTGGTAGCTGAGTGCTACAGGGTGGTAGCTGAGTGTTACAGGGTGGTAGCCGAGTGCTACAGGGTGGTAGCTGAGTGCTACAGGGTGGTAGCTGAGTGCTACAGGGTGGTAGCTGAGTGTTACAGGGTGGTAGTCAGCTACAGGGTGGTAGCTGAGTGTTACAGGGTGGTAGCTGAGTGCTACAGGGTGGTAGTCAGCTACAGGGTGGTAGCTGAGTGTTACAGGGTGGTAGCCGAGTGCTACAGGGTGGTAGTCAGCTACAGGGTGGTAGCTGAGTGCTACAGGGGGGTGGTAGCCAAGTACTACAGGGTGGTACAGGGTGGTAGCTGAGTGCTACAGGGTGGTAGCTGAGTGCTACATGGTGGTAGCTGAGTGTTACAGGGTGATAGCTGAGTGCTACAGGGTGGTAGCTGAGTGTTACAGGGTGATAGCTGAGTGCTACAGGGTGGTAGCTGAGTGCTACAGGGTGGTAGCTGAATGCTACAGGGTGGTAGCTGAGTGTTACAGGGTGGTAGCTGAGTGCTACAGGGTGGTAGCCGAGTGCTACACGGGGGTGGTAGCCGAGTGCTACAGGGTGGTAGCTGAGTGCTACAGGGTGGTAGCTGAGTGTTACAGGGTGGTAGCTGAGTGTTACAGGGTGGTAGCTGAGTGCTACAGGGTGGTAGCTGAGTGTTACAGGGTGGTAGCCGAGTGCTACAGGGTGGTAGCTGAGTGCTACAGGGTGGTAGCTGAGTGCTACAGGGTGGTAGCTGAGTGTTACAGGGTGGTAGTCAGCTACAGGGTGGTAGCTGAGTGTTACAGGGTGGTAGCTGAGTGCTACAGGGTGGTAGTCAGCTACAGGGTGGTAGCTGAGTGTTACAGGGTGGTAGCCGAGTGCTACAGGGTGGTAGTCAGCTACAGGGTGGTAGCTGAGTGCTACAGGGGGGTGGTAGCCAAGTACTACAGGGTGGTACAGGGTGGTAGCTGAGTGCTACAGGGTGGTAGCTGAGTGCTACATGGTGGTAGCTGAGTGTTACAGGGTGATAGCTGAGTGCTACAGGGTGGTAGCTGAGTGTTACAGGGTGATAGCTGAGTGCTACAGGGTGGTAGCTGAGTGCTACAGGGTGGTAGCTGAATGCTACAGGGTGGTAGCTTAGTGTTACAGCTGAGTGTCACAGGGTGGTAGCTGAGTGATACAGGGTGGTAGCTGAGTGCTACAGGGTGGTAGCTGAGTGCTACAGGGTGGTAGTTGAGTGTTACATGGTGGTAGCTGAGTGTTACAGGGTGGTAGCTGAGTGCTACAGTGTGGTAGCTGAGTGCTACAGGGTGGTAGCTGAGTGCTACAGGGTGGTAGCTGAATGCTACAGGGTGGTAGCTTAGTGTTACAGCTGAGTGTTACAGGGTGGTAGCTGAGTGATACAGGGTGGTAGCTGAGTGCTACAGGGTGGTAGCTGAGTGCTACATGGTGGTAGCTGAGTGCTACAGGGTGGTAGCTGAGTGCTACAGGGTGGTAGCTGAGTGCTACAGGGTGGTAGCTGAGTGCTACAGTGTGGTAGCTGAGTGCTACAGGGTGGTAGCTGAGTGCTACAGGGTGGTAGCTGAATGCTACAGGGTGGTAGCTTAGTGTTACAGCTGAGTGTTACAGGGTGGTAGCTGAGTGATACAGGGTGGTAGCTGAGTGCTACAGGGTGGTAGCTGAGTGCTACATGGTGGTAGCTGAGTGCTACAGGGTGGTAGCTGAGTGCTACAGGGTGGTAGCTGAGTGTTACAGGGTGGTAGCTGAGTGCTACAGTGTGGTAGCTGAGTGCTACAGGGTGGTAGCTGAGTGCTACAGGGTGGTAGCTGAATGCTACAGGGTGGTAGCTTAGTGTTACAGCTGAGTGTTACAGGGTGGTAGCTGAGTGATACAGGGTGGTAGCTGAGTGCTACAGGGTGGTAGCTGAGTGCTACATGGTGGTAGCTGAGTGTTACAGGGTGGTAGCTGAGTGATACAGGGTGGTAGCTGAGTGCTACAGGGTGGTAGCTGAGTGCTACATGGTGGTAGCTGAGTGTTACAGGGTGGTAGCTGAGTGCTACAGGGTGGTAGCTGAGTGCTACAGGGTGGTAGCTGAGTGTTACAGGGTGGTAGCTGAGTGATACAGGGTGGTAGCTGAGTGCTACAGGGTGGTAGCCGAGTGCTACACGGGGGTGGTAGCCGAGTGCTACAGGGTGGTAGCTGAGTGCTACAGGGTGGTAGCTGAGTGTTACAGGGTGGTAGCTGAGTGTTACAGGGTGGTAGCTGAGTGCTACAGGGTGGTAGCTTAGTGTTACAGCTGAGTGTTACAGGGTGGTAGCTGAGTGATACAGGGTGGTAGCTGAGTGCTACAGGGTGGTAGCTGAGTGCTACATGGTGGTAGCTGAGTGTTACAGGGTGGTAGCTGAGTGATACAGGGTGGTAGCTGAGTGCTACAGGGTGGTAGCTGAGTGCTACATGGTGGTAGCTGAGTGTTACAGGGTGGTAGCTGAGTGCTACAGGGTGGTAGCTGAGTGCTATAGGGTGGTAGCTGAGTGTTACAGGGTGGTAGCTGAGTGTTATAGGGTGGTAGCTGAGTGCTACAGGGTTGTAGCTGAGTGTTACATGGTGGTAGCTGAGTGTTACAGGGTGGTAGCTGAGTGCTACATGATGGTAGCTGGGTGCTACAGGGTGGTAGCTGAGTGTTACATGGTGGTAGCTGAGTGTTATAGGGTGGTAGCTGAGTGCTACAGGGTGGTAGCTGAGTGTTACAGGGTGGTAGCCGAGTGCTACAGGGGGGTGGTAGCCGAGTGCTACATGGTGGTAGCTGAGTGTTACAGGGTGGTAGCTGAGTGTTACAGGGTGGTAGCTGAGTGCTACAGGGTGGTAGCTGAGTGCCGAGTGCTACAGGGGGGTGGTAGCCAAGTACTACAGGGTGGTACAGGGTGGTAGCCGAGTGCTACAGGGGGGTGGTAGCTGAGTGCTACATGGTGGTAGCTGAGTGTTACAGGGTGATAGCTGAGTGCTACAGGGTGGTAGCTGAGTGCTACAGGGTGGTAGCTGAATGCTACAGGGTGGTAGCTTAGTGTTACAGCTGAGTGTTACAGGGTGGTAGCTGAGTGATACAGGGTGGTAGCTGAGTGCTACAGGGTGGTAGCTGAGTGCTACAGGGTGGTAGCTGAGTGCTACAGGGTGGTAGCTGAGTGCTACAGGGTGGGAGCTGAGTGTTACATGGTGGTAGCTGAGTGTTACAGGGTGGTAGCTGAGTGCTACATGATGGTAGCTGGGTGCTACAGGGTGGTAGCTGAGTGTTACATGGTGGTAGCTGAGTGTTATAGGGTGGTAGCTGAGTGCTACAGGGTGGTAGCTGAGTGTTACAGGGTGGTAGCCGAGTGCTACAGGGGGGTGGTAGCCGAGTGCTACATGGTGGTAGCTGAGTGTTACAGGGTGGTAGCTGAGTGTTACAGGGTGGTAGCCGAGTGCTACAGGGGGGTGGTAGCTGAGTGCTACAGGGTGGTACAGGGTGGTAGCTGAGTGCTACAGGGTGGTAGCTGAGTGCTACATGGTGGTAGCTGAGTGTTACAGGGTGGTAGCTGAGTGCTACAGGGTGGTAGCTGAGTGCTACAGGGTGGTAGCTGAGTGTTACAGGGTGGTAGCTGAGTGATACAGGGTGGTAGCTGAGTGCTACAGGGTGGTAGCCGAGTGCTACACGGGGGTGGTAGCCGAGTGCTACAGGGTGGTAGCTGAGTGCTACAGGGTGGTAGCTGAGTGTTACAGGGTGGTAGCTGAGTGTTACAGGGTGGTAGCTGAGTGCTACAGGGTGGTAGCCGAGTGCTACAGGGTGGTAGCTGAGTAGGGTGGTAGCTGAGTGTTACAGGGTGGTAGTCAGCTACAGGGTGGTAGCTGAGTGTTACAGGGTGGTAGCTGAGTGCTACAGGGTGGTAGTCAGCTACAGGGTGGTAGCTGAGTGTTACAGGGTGGTAGCTGAGTGCTACAGGGTGGTAGCCGAGTGCTACACGGGGGTGGTAGCCGAGTGCTACAGGGTGGTAGCTGAGTGCTACAGGGTGGTAGCTGAGTGTTACAGGGTGGTAGCTGAGTGTTACAGGGTGGTAGCTGAGTGCTACAGGGTGGTAGCTGAGTGTTACAGGGTGGTAGCCGAGTGCTACAGGGTGGTAGCTGAGTGCTACAGGGTGGTAGCTGAGTGCTACAGGGTGGTAGCTGAGTGTTACAGGGTGGTAGTCAGCTACAGGGTGGTAGCTGAGTGTTACAGGGTGGTAGCTGAGTGCTACAGGGTGGTAGTCAGCTACAGGGTGGTAGCTGAGTGTTACAGGGTGGTAGCCGAGTGCTACAGGGTGGTAGTCAGCTACAGGGTGGTAGCTGAGTGCTACAGGGGGGTGGTAGCCAAGTACTACAGGGTGGTACAGGGTGGTAGCTGAGTGCTACAGGGTGGTAGCTGAGTGCTACATGGTGGTAGCTGAGTGTTACAGGGTGATAGCTGAGTGCTACAGGGTGGTAGCTGAGTGTTACAGGGTGATAGCTGAGTGCTACAGGGTGGTAGCTGAGTGCTACAGGGTGGTAGCTGAATGCTACAGGGTGGTAGCTTAGTGTTACAGCTGAGTGTCACAGGGTGGTAGCTGAGTGATACAGGGTGGTAGCTGAGTGCTACAGGGTGGTAGCTGAGTGCTACAGGGTGGTAGTTGAGTGTTACATGGTGGTAGCTGAGTGTTACAGGGTGGTAGCTGAGTGCTACAGTGTGGTAGCTGAGTGCTACAGGGTGGTAGCTGAGTGCTACAGGGTGGTAGCTGAATGCTACAGGGTGGTAGCTTAGTGTTACAGCTGAGTGTTACAGGGTGGTAGCTGAGTGATACAGGGTGGTAGCTGAGTGCTACAGGGTGGTAGCTGAGTGCTACATGGTGGTAGCTGAGTGTTACAGGGTGGTAGCTGAGTGATACAGGGTGGTAGCTGAGTGCTACAGGGTGGTAGCTGAGTGCTACATGGTGGTAGCTGAGTGTTACAGGGTGGTAGCTGAGTGCTACAGGGTGGTAGCTGAGTGCTACAGGGTGGTAGCTGAGTGTTACAGGGTGGTAGCTGAGTGTTATAGGGTGGTAGCTGAGTGCTACAGGGTGGTAGTTGAGTGTTACATGGTGGTAGCTGAGTGTTACAGGGTGGTAGCTGAGTGCTACAGTGTGGTAGCTGAGTGCTACAGGGTGGTAGCTGAGTGCTACAGGGTGGTAGCTGAATGCTACAGGGTGGTAGCTTAGTGTTACAGCTGAGTGTTACAGGGTGGTAGCTGAGTGATACAGGGTGGTAGCTGAGTGCTACAGGGTGGTAGCTGAGTGCTACATGGTGGTAGCTGAGTGTTACAGGGTGGTAGCTGAGTGATACAGGGTGGTAGCTGAGTGCTACAGGGTGGTAGCTGAGTGCTACATGGTGGTAGCTGAGTGTTACAGGGTGGTAGCTGAGTGCTACAGGGTGGTAGCTGAGTGCTATAGGGTGGTAGCTGAGTGTTACAGGGTGGTAGCTGAGTGTTATAGGGTGGTAGCTGAGTGCTACAGGGTTGTAGCTGAGTGTTACATGGTGGTAGCTGAGTGTTACAGGGTGGTAGCTGAGTGCTACATGATGGTAGCTGGGTGCTACAGGGTGGTAGCTGAGTGTTACATGGTGGTAGCTGAGTGTTATAGGGTGGTAGCTGAGTGCTACAGGGTGGTAGCTGAGTGTTACAGGGTGGTAGCCGAGTGCTACAGGGGGGTGGTAGCCGAGTGCTACATGGTGGTAGCTGAGTGTTACAGGGTGGTAGCTGAGTGTTACAGGGTGGTAGCTGAGTGCTACAGGGTGGTAGCTGAGTGTTACAGGGTGGTAGCCGAGTGCTACAGGGTGGTAGCTGAGTGCTACAGGGTGGTAGCTGAGTGCTACAGGGTGGTAGCTGAGTGTTACAGGGTGGTAGTCAGCTACAGGGTGGTAGCTGAGTGTTACAGGGTGGTAGCTGAGTGCTACAGGGTGGTAGTCAGCTACAGGGTGGTAGCTGAGTGTTACAGGGTGGTAGCTGAGTGCTACAGGGTGGTAGTCAGCTACAGGGTGGTAGCTGAGTGCTACAGGGGGGTGGTAGCCAAGTACTACAGGGTGGTACAGGGTGGTAGCTGAGTGCTACAGGGTGGTAGCTGAGTGCTACAGGGTGGTAGCTGAATGCTACAGGGTGGTAGCTTAGTGTTACAGCTGAGTGTTACAGGGTGGTAGCTGAGTGATACAGGGTGGTAGCTGAGTGCTACAGGGTGGTAGCTGAGTGCTACAGGGTGGTAGCTGAGTGCTACAGGGTGGTAGCTGAGTGCTACAGGGTGGGAGCTGAGTGTTACATGGTGGTAGCTGAGTGTTACAGGGTGGTAGCTGAGTGCTACATGATGGTAGCTGGGTGCTACAGGGTGGTAGCTGAGTGTTACATGGTGGTAGCTGAGTGTTATAGGGTGGTAGCTGAGTGCTACAGGGTGGTAGCTGAGTGTTACAGGGTGGTAGCCGAGTGCTACAGGGGGGTGGTAGCCGAGTGCTACATGGTGGTAGCTGAGTGTTACAGGGTGGTAGCTGAGTGTTACAGGGTGGTAGCCGAGTGCTACAGGGGGGTGGTAGCTGAGTGCTACAGGGTGGTAGCCGAGTGCTACAGGGGGGTGGTAGCTGAGTGCTACAGGGTGGTACAGGGTGGTAGCTGAGTGCTACAGGGTGGTAGCTGAGTGCTACATGGTGGTAGCTGAGTGTTACAGGGTGGTAGCTGAGTGCTACAGGGTGGTAGCTGAGTGCTACAGGGTGGTAGCTGAGTGTTACAGGGTGGTAGCTGAGTGATACAGGGTGGTAGCTGAGTGCTACAGGGTGGTAGCCGAGTGCTACACGGGGGTGGTAGCCGAGTGCTACAGGGTGGTAGCTGAGTGCTACAGGGTGGTAGCTGAGTGTTACAGGGTGGTAGCTGAGTGTTACAGGGTGGTAGCTGAGTGCTACAGGGTGGTAGCCGAGTGCTACAGGGTGGTAGCTGAGTAGGGTGGTAGCTGAGTGTTACAGGGTGGTAGTCAGCTACAGGGTGGTAGCTGAGTGTTACAGGGTGGTAGCTGAGTGCTACAGGGTGGTAGTCAGCTACAGGGTGGTAGCTGAGTGTTACAGGGTGGTAGCTGAGTGCTACAGGGTGGTAGCCGAGTGCTACACGGGGGTGGTAGCCGAGTGCTACAGGGTGGTAGCTGAGTGCTACAGGGTGGTAGCTGAGTGTTACAGGGTGGTAGCTGAGTGTTACAGGGTGGTAGCTGAGTGCTACAGGGTGGTAGCTGAGTGTTACAGGGTGGTAGCCGAGTGCTACAGGGTGGTAGCTGAGTGCTACAGGGTGGTAGCTGAGTGCTACAGGGTGGTAGCTGAGTGTTACAGGGTGGTAGTCAGCTACAGGGTGGTAGCTGAGTGTTACAGGGTGGTAGCTGAGTGCTACAGGGTGGTAGTCAGCTACAGGGTGGTAGCTGAGTGTTACAGGGTGGTAGCCGAGTGCTACAGGGTGGTAGTCAGCTACAGGGTGGTAGCTGAGTGCTACAGGGGGGTGGTAGCCAAGTACTACAGGGTGGTACAGGGTGGTAGCTGAGTGCTACAGGGTGGTAGCTGAGTGCTACATGGTGGTAGCTGAGTGTTACAGGGTGATAGCTGAGTGCTACAGGGTGGTAGCTGAGTGTTACAGGGTGATAGCTGAGTGCTACAGGGTGGTAGCTGAGTGCTACAGGGTGGTAGCTGAATGCTACAGGGTGGTAGCTTAGTGTTACAGCTGAGTGTCACAGGGTGGTAGCTGAGTGATACAGGGTGGTAGCTGAGTGCTACAGGGTGGTAGCTGAGTGCTACAGGGTGGTAGTTGAGTGTTACATGGTGGTAGCTGAGTGTTACAGGGTGGTAGCTGAGTGCTACAGTGTGGTAGCTGAGTGCTACAGGGTGGTAGCTGAGTGCTACAGGGTGGTAGCTGAGTGTTACAGGGTGGTAGCTGAGTGTTACAGGGTGGTAGCTGAGTGCTACAGGGTGGTAGCCGAGTGCTACAGGGTGGTAGCTGAGTAGGGTGGTAGCTGAGTGTTACAGGGTGGTAGTCAGCTACAGGGTGGTAGCTGAGTGTTACAGGGTGGTAGCTGAGTGCTACAGGGTGGTAGTCAGCTACAGGGTGGTAGCTGAGTGTTACAGGGTGGTAGCTGAGTGCTACAGGGTGGTAGCCGAGTGCTACACGGGGGTGGTAGCCGAGTGCTACAGGGTGGTAGCTGAGTGCTACAGGGTGGTAGCTGAGTGTTACAGGGTGGTAGCTGAGTGTTACAGGGTGGTAGCTGAGTGCTACAGGGTGGTAGCTGAGTGTTACAGGGTGGTAGCCGAGTGCTACAGGGTGGTAGCTGAGTGCTACAGGGTGGTAGCTGAGTGCTACAGGGTGGTAGCTGAGTGTTACAGGGTGGTAGTCAGCTACAGGGTGGTAGCTGAGTGTTACAGGGTGGTAGCTGAGTGCTACAGGGTGGTAGTCAGCTACAGGGTGGTAGCTGAGTGTTACAGGGTGGTAGCCGAGTGCTACAGGGTGGTAGTCAGCTACAGGGTGGTAGCTGAGTGCTACAGGGGGGTGGTAGCCAAGTACTACAGGGTGGTACAGGGTGGTAGCTGAGTGCTACAGGGTGGTAGCTGAGTGCTACATGGTGGTAGCTGAGTGTTACAGGGTGATAGCTGAGTGCTACAGGGTGGTAGCTGAGTGTTACAGGGTGATAGCTGAGTGCTACAGGGTGGTAGCTGAGTGCTACAGGGTGGTAGCTGAATGCTACAGGGTGGTAGCTTAGTGTTACAGCTGAGTGTCACAGGGTGGTAGCTGAGTGATACAGGGTGGTAGCTGAGTGCTACAGGGTGGTAGCTGAGTGCTACAGGGTGGTAGTTGAGTGTTACATGGTGGTAGCTGAGTGTTACAGGGTGGTAGCTGAGTGCTACAGTGTGGTAGCTGAGTGCTACAGGGTGGTAGCTGAGTGCTACAGGGTGGTAGCTGAATGCTACAGGGTGGTAGCTTAGTGTTACAGCTGAGTGTTACAGGGTGGTAGCTGAGTGATACAGGGTGGTAGCTGAGTGCTACAGGGTGGTAGCTGAGTGCTACATGGTGGTAGCTGAGTGTTACAGGGTGGTAGCTGAGTGATACAGGGTGGTAGCTGAGTGCTACAGGGTGGTAGCTGAGTGCTACATGGTGGTAGCTGAGTGTTACAGGGTGGTAGCTGAGTGCTACAGGGTGGTAGCTGAGTGCTACAGGGTGGTAGCTGAGTGTTACAGGGTGGTAGCTGAGTGCTACAGGGTGGTAGTTGAGTGTTACATGGTGGTAGCTGAGTGTTACAGGGTGGTAGCTGAGTGCTACAGTGTGGTAGCTGAGTGCTACAGGGTGGTAGCTGAGTGCTACAGGGTGGTAGCTGAATGCTACAGGGTGGTAGCTTAGTGTTACAGCTGAGTGTTACAGGGTGGTAGCTGAGTGATACAGGGTGGTAGCTGAGTGCTACAGGGTGGTAGCTGAGTGCTACATGGTGGTAGCTGAGTGTTACAGGGTGGTAGCTGAGTGATACAGGGTGGTAGCTGAGTGCTACAGGGTGGTAGCTGAGTGCTACATGGTGGTAGCTGAGTGTTACAGGGTGGTAGCTGAGTGCTACAGGGTGGTAGCTGAGTGCTATAGGGTGGTAGCTGAGTGTTACAGGGTGGTAGCTGAGTGTTATAGGGTGGTAGCTGAGTGCTACAGGGTTGTAGCTGAGTGTTACATGGTGGTAGCTGAGTGTTACAGGGTGGTAGCTGAGTGCTACATGATGGTAGCTGGGTGCTACAGGGTGGTAGCTGAGTGTTACATGGTGGTAGCTGAGTGTTATAGGGTGGTAGCTGAGTGCTACAGGGTGGTAGCTGAGTGTTACAGGGTGGTAGCCGAGTGCTACAGGGGGGTGGTAGCCGAGTGCTACATGGTGGTAGCTGAGTGTTACAGGGTGGTAGCTGAGTGTTACAGGGTGGTAGCTGAGTGCTACAGGGTGGTAGCTGAGTGTTACAGGGTGGTAGCCGAGTGCTACAGGGTGGTAGCTGAGTGCTACAGGGTGGTAGCTGAGTGCTACAGGGTGGTAGCTGAGTGTTACAGGGTGGTAGTCAGCTACAGGGTGGTAGCTGAGTGTTACAGGGTGGTAGCTGAGTGCTACAGGGTGGTAGTCAGCTACAGGGTGGTAGCTGAGTGTTACAGGGTGGTAGCTGAGTGCTACAGGGTGGTAGTCAGCTACAGGGTGGTAGCTGAGTGCTACAGGGGGGTGGTAGCCAAGTACTACAGGGTGGTACAGGGTGGTAGCTGAGTGCTACAGGGTGGTAGCTGAGTGCTACATGGTGGTAGCTGAGTGTTACAGGGTGATAGCTGAGTGCTACAGGGTGGTAGCTGAGTGCTACAGGGTGGTAGCTGAATGCTACAGGGTGGTAGCTTAGTGTTACAGCTGAGTGTTACAGGGTGGCAGCTGAGTGATACAGGGTGGTAGCTGAGTGCTACAGGGTGGTAGCTGAGTGCTACAGGGTGGTAGCTGAGTGCTACAGGGTGGTAGCTGAGTGCTACAGGGTGGTAGTTGAGTGTTACATGGTGGTAGCTGAGTGTTACAGGGTGGTAGCTGAGTGCTACAGTGTGGTAGCTGAGTGCTACAGGGTGGTAGCTGAGTGCTACAGGGTGGTAGCTGAATGCTACAGGGTGGTATCTTAGTGTTACAGCTGAGTGTTACAGGGTGGTAGCTGAGTGATACAGGGTGGTAGCTGAGTGCTACAGGGTGGTAGCTGAGTGCTACAGGGTGGTAGCTGAGTGCTACAGGGTGGTAGTTGAGTGTTACATGGTGGTAGCTGAGTGTTACAGGGTGGTAGCTGAGTGCTACAGTGTGGTAGCTGAGTGCTACAGGGTGGTAGCTGAGTGCTACAGGGTGGTAGCTGAATGCTACAGGGTGGTAGCTTAGTGTTACAGCTGAGTGTTACAGGGTGGTAGCTGAGTGATACAGGGTGGTAGCTGAGTGCTACAGGGTGGTAGCTGAGTGCTACATGGTGGTAGCTGAGTGTTACAGGGTGGTAGCTGAGTGATACAGGGTGGTAGCTGAGTGCTACAGGGTGGTAGCTGAGTGCTACATGGTGGTAGCTGAGTGTTACAGGGTGGTAGCTGAGTGCTACAGGGTGGTAGCTGAGTGCTACAGGGTGGTAGCTGAGTGTTACAGGGTGGTAGCTGAGTGTTATAGGGTGGTAGCTGAGTGCTACAGGGTGGTAGCTGAGTGCTACAGGGTGGTAGCTGAGTGTTACATGGTGGTAGCTGAGTGTTACAGGGTGGTAGCTGAGTTCTACATGATGGTAGCTGGGTGCTACAGGGTGGTAGCTGAGTGTTACATGGTGGTAGCTGAGTGTTATAGGGTGGTAGCTGAGTGTTACAGGGTGGTAGCCGAGTGCTACAGGGGGGTGGTAGCCGAGTGCTACATGGTGGTAGCTGAGTGTTACAGGGTGGTAGCTGAGTGTTACAGGGTGGTAGCTGAGTGCTACATGGTGGTAGCTGAGTGTTACAGGGTGATAGCTGAGTGCTACAGGGTGGTAGCTGAGTGCTACAGGGTGGTAGCTGAATGCTACAGGGTGGTAGCTTAGTGTTACAGCTGAGTGTTACAGGGTGGTAGCTGAGTGATACAGGGTGGTAGCTGAGTGCTACAGGGTGGTAGCTGAGTGCTACATGGTGGTAGCTGAGTGCTACAGGGTGGTAGCTGAGTGCTACATGGTGGTAGCTGAGTGTTACAGGGTGGTAGCTGAGTGCTACAGGGTGGTAGCTGAGTGCTACAGGGTTGTAGCTGAGTGTTACAGGGTGGTAGCTGAGTGCTACAGGGTGGTAGCTGAGTGCTACAGGGTGGTAGCTGAGTGCTACAGGGTGGTAGCTGAGTGTTACATGGTGGTAGCTGAGTGTTACATGGTGGTAGGTGAGTGTTACAGGGTGGTAGCTGAGTGCTACAGGGTGGTAGCTGAGTGTTACAGGGTGGTAGCTGAGTGCTACAGGGTGGTAGCTGAGGAGTGCTACAGGGTGGTAGCTGAGTGTTACATGGTGGTAGCTGAGTGTTATAGGGTGGTAGCTGAGTGCTACAGGGTGGTAGCTGAGTGCTACAGGGTGGTAGCTGAGTGTTACATGGTGGTAGCTGAGTGTTACAGGGTGGTAGCTGAGTTCTACATGATGGTAGCTGGGTGCTACAGGGTGGTAGCTGAGTGTTACATGGTGGTAGCTGAGTGTTATAGGGTGGTAGCTGAGTGTTACAGGGTGGTAGCCGAGTGCTACAGGGGGGTGGTAGCCGAGTGCTACATGGTGGTAGCTGAGTGTTACAGGGTGGTAGCTGAGTGTTACAGGGTGGTAGCTGAGTGCTACATGGTGGTAGCTGAGTGTTACAGGGTGATAGCTGAGTGCTACAGGGTGGTAGCTGAGTGCTACAGGGTGGTAGCTGAATGCTACAGGGTGGTAGCTTAGTGTTACAGCTGAGTGTTACAGGGTGGTAGCTGAGTGATACAGGGTGGTAGCTGAGTGCTACAGGGTGGTAGCTGAGTGCTACATGGTGGTAGCTGAGTGCTACAGGGTGGTAGCTGAGTGCTACATGGTGGTAGCTGAGTGTTACAGGGTGGTAGCTGAGTGCTACAGGGTGGTAGCTGAGTGCTACAGGGTTGTAGCTGAGTGTTACAGGGTGGTAGCTGAGTGCTACAGGGTGGTAGCTGAGTGCTACAGGGTGGTAGCTGAGTGCTACAGGGTGGTAGCTGAGTGTTACATGGTGGTAGCTGAGTGTTACATGGTGGTAGGTGAGTGTTACAGGGTGGTAGCTGAGTGCTACAGGGTGGTAGCTGAGTGTTACAGGGTGGTAGCTGAGTGCTACAGGGTGGTAGCTGAGGAGTGCTACAGGGTGGTAGCTGAGTGTTACATGGTGGTAGCTGAGTGTTACAGGGTGGTAGCTGAGTGCTACAGTGTGGTAGCTGAGTGCTACAGGGTGGTAGCTGAGTGCTACAGGGTGGTAGCTAAATGCTACAGGGTGGTAGCTTAGTGTTACAGCCAGGCCCGGACTGGCCATCGGGAGCACCGGGAGTTTTCCCGGTGGCCTGGCCTGCACAGATAAAAAAATATATATATATATATATAAAAAAAAAAGAATTATATATTTTTTTTATTATATATATATATATTTTTTTTTGCCAGGCCATTGTTTCTAGTTGTGGCGGCGGCGCGGCGCGATAGTTTTTAGATAACCAGGTGGGTGGGGAACAGTGCATGTGAGCGGATCGGAGCGTGAGCGGCGCGGGGCGCGGAGCGGCCGGTTTTGACGTGAGCGAGGAGTGGGTTTTAAAATGAGTCGGCGCGACGTCCGGAGCGAGAGTTCTCCTCCGCTCCAATCCACTCCAGGCCGCTCACAGTGGTTTAACACTGTTGATGTAATATACATGCAGTACAATGCCAAAGCAACAGATGGCGATGTACAAACATGAAGGCCATTTTCAACCAATGAGAAGGGTGAACCTGTGATATCCGGTTCAGGCTTCACTCCTCCTCCTTCACTCACTCCTGTTAGAAAAAGTATCGACGCCATTGTTGTTGTCGTTAGCTTACATGCTAACGTTAATGGCAGCGACCATAGCATTGTGGCTCGGCTAGCCTATCATCGCTTAATAGAGCTAGTGAATGGATAAACAATGTTATTTAACATTGCAGAATGGGTACAATTACAATGCGGCTCAATACAAACAATTGTTAAGGGGCCCAGGGGGTGTAGACTGTTGTAGTTTGAGCTAATTTACACCATGCTCCAAAAAAAAAAAAAAAAAACTGCAGAGCGATCTGGCGCGGGCAGCGGGGAGCGCTCGATTCAAGGTGAGCGGGGAGCGAGCGGAGAGCGACTTGGGGGCGGGGTCAACATGAGCGATTAGCGGAGCGGACCAAGCTTTAAAGAGCGAAGAGCGGATTTCTCGGCCGCGCCGATCCGCTCATGTGGCCTGGTGGGGAACAACCAGGATTTCACTGTCTGCGACAGAGTTGGAGAACTATCTGACTCTCTCTCCCTCACGCGGACACACACAATGGAGCCGTGCTGCCGCTTGTGATTGGTGGAGGCGGGACCAGGCGATACAACTGATTGACCGTGGAGGCGGCGAATGGAATGGCAGATGGCACACTCCCAAAAGGAGTTGTGCTCTGAGAGAGCGCACCAAAGCATACAATGACGGCCTAGTGGCAGGCAACATGAATGACCACAAGGTGGCGCAACACAACGTAAGGAGGACAGTGTCAGAGGCCAAACGGCGCTACAGGGATAAAATTGAACTCCAGTTTGAACAAGCTGACTCTAGAGCTATGTGGCAGGGGCTCAAAACGATGACAGACTACAAAGGCGCCTCCCTCAAACTGAACAGTGACATCTCCTTAGCAAACGACCTCAATACCTTCTATGCGAGGTTTGATGCTGGTAATAACAACACCAGCTCACAAGCCTCGGCAATGGGGGGGGGGGGTCGGCTGCTGATGGAGGCGCAGTGTTCAGGGTAACAGAGCATGAGGTGAGGCGGACCTTTAAAAAAGTGAATATCAGGAAGGCAGCAGGTCCGGACGGCATCCCCGGCCGCGTCCTAAAAGTCTGTGCCGACCAACTGGCCCCAGTATTCACTGACATATTTAACCTGTCCTTAGAACAGGCTGTCATCCCCACCTGCCTGAAGAAGTCCACTATTATCCCTGTACCCAAAAAATCCAAGCCTGCTTGCCTCAACGACTACCGCCCTGTAGCTCTCACCTCCATAGCCATGAAGTGCTTTGAGAAGCTAGTAAAGGGCTACATCTGCTCCTCCCTCCCCATCAACATGGACCCCCTGCAATTTGCATACCGCCCCAACAGGTCCACGGAGGACGCCATATCCCATGTGCTGCACACAGCAGCATCACACCTGGACAAGAGGCAGGGGAACTATGTGAGAATGCTATTCATCGACTACAGCTCGGCATTCAATACCATAGTCCCCTCCATACTCATAGCCAAGCTCAGGGACCTGGGCTTGGGCTATGACCTCTGCCAGTGGGTCTTGGACTTCCTGACTGGCAGACCCCAGGTGGTGAGAGCAGGCAACTGCACCTCCTCATCCATCACCCTCAACATAGGGGCCCCCCAGGGCTGTGTTCTGAGTCCCCTCCTCTACTCCCTGTACACACACGACTGTGTGGCTCAGCGGAGTAGCAATACAATCGTCAAATTTGCTGACGACACAGTGGTGGTGGGCCTGATCTCTGCCAACGACGAGAGGGCCTACCTGGAAGAGGTCAAGGTCCTGGCGGGATGGTGCCAGGAAAACAGCCTCTCCCTGAACGTCAGCAAAACAAAGGAGATGATTGTGGACTTCAGGAGGTCGGGGGTCAAGGACTACAGCCCCCTCAGCATCGACGGGGCACCGGTTGAGAGAGTCAACAGCTTCAAGTACCTCGGAGCCCACATATCCGAGGACTTGACATGGACCATACACATTAACAGTGTGGTGAAGAAGGCACGACAACGCCTCTACTTCCTCAGGCGCCTAAGGAAGTTCCAAGTCAGCCAGAAGATCCTTAAGAACTTCTACTCATGTACAATAGAGAGCATCTTGACCGGCAACATCACCTCCTGGTTTGGGAATAGCACTGCAAAAGACCAAAGCAGACTACAAAGAGTGACACGTTCAGCCGAACGCACAATTGGAGGGGGGCTCCCCACCCTCCAGAACATTTACTACAAGCGTTGCAAGGGGAAGGCTAAGAGAATTATTAAGGACTCGAGCCACCCGAACAACTGCCTCTTTGAACTGCTGCCGTCAGGCAAGCGATACAGGAGTCTCAAGGCGAGCACAGAAAGACTCAGAAGTAGCTTCTATCCCCAGGCCATCAGGCTGCTAAACGAACAATGAATGAACACTACACAACAACAACCACCAAACACACATAGCACACACATCCACACGCACACACTCACTTTAAACAAACACACTGTAGCACCCACTACACACACTTTATAGCACACACCCACTTTAAACAAACACACTGTAGCACCCACTCCCCACACTTTATATTTATGGATGAAGGATTGCACTACAACTCGTACACCTTACTGTAAATTGTACCTAAAATTGTACCTCATCCCATTTCTGCTTTGCACTAGATAGTACTGTACATTAGTACACTGCATAGTATTGTGTATTGTATATTATATGGTAACTCAGAACATTGTACATATGTCTATACCGAACAACTGTGACCTAATTTTCTTCTTCTAAATTCATGCTATATTATGTTATTATGTTATTTGATACTATCTTGTCTAGCACAGTCTCTGGAGCGTAACAGTAAGAAGCATTTTGTATGAAAGTATTCTGTACTTCTGTATGACAACTATTAAAGAACTTGAACTTGAACTTGAACTTAAATCTGACATTACAAAAAACAATATGTGGTGGTTATGATTGGGGCTGAAGTTGAATAAACAATTTATGAAAGAGAGTCAAAATTATTCTAAGATAATTCAAAGATTACACACCTTTGCCACATTGGCTACAAACATAATCACTGCAAAGTTATCAAAAAAATAAGAATCTGATCAGACACAAGGGTTAAGTTGTTGTTCCCTTTCTAATTTCCTCAAAAACATCGTCTAGTTAATGTGATCAATATTATTTGACAATTGATGCTTTTTGTTGGACATTTCAGTCAGTGAGCTCATACTTTGAGCTCATTTTATAGTTAAAATGATTGAGACAACGCAATCTTCTGTCTTCGTTGTGCATGCATGCGTGTGCTCACCACACGTGATACATGTGTCACTATTCTGGCAGTGGCTACTGTTATTATAGTATTTTAATGAAAGGTCTGTTATTTAATGTTTGTGTAAAGGGCTATTTTAACTGTTGATGGGTAGTGCATCAGTAAAGTGAATATGGTATTGTGCTCTTGCCTTGTTTGAATAGGTGGAGAGAGTGGTTAACTGTATTATAATAGTAAATAGAAAAATATGTTGAGCTCTTGCTTTTTTCTTTTTGAAGGTGGAGAGAGTACCATTGCTAGTGCCACAACAGTTTTATTTGAGGTTCATAACAGTACATTGTACTAAGCAATTGTTGGCTCATTAGTTTGTGATTCACATGCACTAAAATTCACCAGAATGCAGGAAATTAAGTCTTTGTAACAAGAAAATTCCGGGTGGGGGACCCCCAGACCCCCCACTTAAAAAGTGGCCTGATTGGGGCTATATTTCGCGCTATATCTCCCGACATGAATTATTTCCCCAGTCCGGCCCTGGTTACAGCTGAGTGTTACAGGGTGGTAGCTGAGTGCTACAGGGTGGTAGCTGAGTGCTACATGGTGGTAGCTGAGTGTTACAGGGTGGTAGCTGAGTGCTATAGGGTGGTAGCTGAGTGCTACAGGGTGGTAGCTGAGTGTTACAGGGTGGTAGCCAGTGTTGCGTTGTTATTATGGACTGAGCCGCCACGCAGGATAATGACGCCGCGCGCACGCGCGCGCGCACGCGCACGCGCGGCCCCGCGCGCATGCGCATATGTTCCCTCGCGCACAATAATACACTTTGTTTGTATAGCCTTTCATACAGAAACTGCAGCTCAAAGTGCTTCACAACAGAATTAAGACAGGCATAAAATGAGCACATAAAGTGCAGACATATAAAATCAGTTTTTCACATTAGGATCTAACATCCCAACAGGCAACATTGTTTATGGTTTGATCCAGTTTTAATATAAATAATAAAAATAAAGAGAAGATTAATTAATTATCTACTCAGTCCCAAAGTTTGTGATGTAGATATGGAATGTCCCGGGTTGCTGCTGTTTGCAGAGTGTGTTGTTGTCCGGGGGTGAGTGGTGGTGGGTGGGGGGTTGAATCAAAACAGTTGTCAATTCGGAATTGACGGCTGTTTTGATTTGGCCCTTCGTTCGCCGTCGTTCACCTTTGGACGGCGGTGCACTCTGTGGGCAGCGGCAACTTGGGACGTAATAATAATAGTAGTAGTAATAAAAAAAGGATAATAATAGTTTGTGTTGTTATTTGTCATGTATAACACTGTCACGGTCATCATATTGTATGAATGCATTGCTGTGGCTTGTCCAGGAGATGGCGCAGCAAGACAGTGTGTCAGCAAGTTGTGTGTGTGCGCGTGAGAGAGAGAGAGAGAGAGAGAGAGAGAGAGAGAGAGAGAGAGAGAGAGAGAGAGAGAGAGAGAGAGAGAGAGAGAGAGAGAGAGAGAGAGAGAGAGAGAGAGAGAGAGAGAACGCTGTCCACACAGCAGCCAGACTGACTCTGACACTCGGCAGCTGAGATCCTCTAACTGAGTCTAACAGCAGTGGAGCTGGAGCAGCAGGCGGTGGATTCATATTTACATCACAAAGAGTCCAGACGTGTTGAAGACACCAGCCTATAGCGGCTATTGTTATGATAATGCGAGGTAGCGCCGGGGCCCGGGACTCGGCAGGTAAACACGAGCCGAGCCGAGCGCAGCGCGTTCTCGCGAGCGCGTGCATGTGCGTGCACGCGCTTCTGCTCAAATCTTTAATACTCAGTGAGGTACCACTGAGTGGTACCCCGTGCCATGAACAACGCATGCCTGGTGGTAGCTGAGTGTTACAGGGTGGTAGCTGGGTGCTACAGGGTGGTAGCTGAGTGTTACATGGTGGTAGCTGAGTGTTACAGGGTGGTAGCCGAGTGCTACAGGGTGGTAGCTGAGTGTTACAGGGTGGTAGCCGAGTGCTACAGGGGGGTGGTAGCCGAGTGCTACAGGGTGGTAGCTGAGTGTTACAGGGTGGTAGCTGAGTGTTACAGGGTGGTAGCTGAGTGCTACAGGGTGGTAGCCAAGTGCTACACGGGGTGGTAGCCGAGTGCTACAGGGTGGTAGCTGAGTGCTACAGGGTGGGTGGTAGCAATTTTTGTTTTATAAAACTTAAAAAATTATATATTTTTTATTTAAATTTTTTTATATATCAGACCAACTAGGCTAGGGTATATGTTAGCTATAATGTCCAAACAGAGAAACTACCACCACCTAAAGAATGCTTATTATGTCTCATATCTGTACTCTGTGTCCCTGACATGCTGCGGGGTCAGTCTCATCGGGCCAGCAGTGTCACTCACCTACAAGGAGGCAACTCCTCAAAACGGACTGTTCTATTTTATTCACATAATATGCTTATTTCATATATGCCTACCACATGTATCTATTACTATATTCGCCCATCACCATCACAATCACACGAGCAGTCTAACGCCTGTCCCGTCTCCCTGTCTCCCTGTGAGTGGCTGTCCCAGAATGATGACCGGAGTGCTGCACGTCCCGTGATGACACCCACCCAGGATGCGTCCCCCTCTGCATGCCCCCCTGTCTCCCTATCTCCGGTTGTCTCGTAGTGATGACCGGAGTGTTCGACGTCCCGTGATGACCGGGAGGATGCGACCCTCTCTGCGTCGCCCCCTGTCTCCCTGTCTTTGGCTGTCTCGGAGTGATGACCAGAGTGTAGAACGTCCCGGGAGGACGCACCCCTGTGCCTCAACTAGATCCGCTATCAGTTCTATCTTTAATCTTATAAAATGTTCAGTTGTTATCACTATCAGCTCTATATTTAATTTTTCAAAATGTTCAGTTGCTATCGCATGCACTCATCTGTGTTTCACTACACACATGGGTGCATGCCTACCAACTGTTCGCCTGTTTTTAATGCAACATGTAACACTAATATCACCGACATCTAAGAAGGGAGATCCCCCCTTGAATGGCCCTTCTAAGGTTTCTCTCCTCCACATTGCCTGTGGTGCATTTTTTCCTATTGTTAGGTTTTAGTGAGTTTTGCCTTACCTTCGGGTGGGGTATGTCTGCGAGTGTTGCATGCATGCATGCATTCATTTATTTATTTTGAGTTTATTATAATTTTTTGGACCTTATCGTATTCTTGCTTTTTCTTGACTTATTATGTTGTTTCTTCTTGACTTGTTTAAAGAAGACGTGTCTCTGTTAAGCACTTTGAGTTGCACTCCGTGTATGAAAGGTGCTATATAAATGAAGATTATTATTATTATTATTATTATTATTATTATTATTATTATTATTATTATTATTATTATTATTATTATTATTATTATTATTATTATTATTATTATTATTATTATTATTATTATTATTATTATTATAATAATAATAATAATAATAATAATAATAATAATAATAATAATTATTATTATTATTATTATTATTATTATTATTATTATTATTATTATTATTATTATTATTATTATTATTATTATTATTATTATTATTATTATTATTATTATTATTATTATTATTATTATTATTTTTATTTTTATTTTTATTTTTATTTTTATTATTATTATTATTATTATTATTATATTATTATTATTATTATTAGGCAGCGAGGTGCAATGTAGGCTTGCTCAACATGAAAAGAGTCGGTGGACAGCGTCTGGTGCTGAAATAACAAACAAGCAGTGTGGTGTGAAATTAAAACACCAGTTCAGTAAGTCATTCAAACTTTATCTTTATTTATATATGACTGTGACGGCACCACACATGTGAACAATAACAATGCAATTAAACTGAAGTCAAATCAGAGCAAAAAAAGCTGAATCCGCTTCAAGAAGATGCGCTACATTAGGTATATAGGGAATTACAACGAGACATTTATTAACTAAATAAAAAATACAATTTGGCTTTTAACCCTCTAAAGCCGGGCGCAACACTAGACATTTTTGTAAAACATTAAATATCTTTGGATCCGTTTGTGATAAACACTTGCTTTATTGTATCGGAATCGATTGTCATCTAAAAATGTTGTGCATTTCTCTGAGATTGCGTGGATGTAAAGCATAGAATCTTTTTTTTATCCACTTTTTCTCCTTATTTTTCTATTGTTCTCCCATCCCAATTTTGTATCTCCAATTCTTCCCTCCCCTGTCTTGAACGTTGCTAGACTATGCCTCCCACTGGTCGGCTGTAGTGAGGATAGAAGCCTTGCATCACGTGTCCCCTCCGGTACACGAGGAGGCAGCCTGTCGCATCTTTTCACCAGACAGCTCGAACTCTCAGTGGCGAGGAATAACGCGTGGGAGGCTCACGCTGCCCCAGATACTTCCTGTTTCTGCTGTACAGGCGTCACCCAACCGACCTGTAGGAGTCGCTGTCCACAACGTCCAATCCCCACCCACCGGCTTTCCCACCCTCTAACACTGCCAATTGTGTTAGTATGACGGCCGGCCAAGTCGGTAGCAACGCCGAGAGCTGGGCTCGATACCAGAATATCCTGCGTTAGTGGCGAGCACCTTGCCCACTGTGCCACTCAGCCGCTAAAGCATAGAATCTTGAAATATCTAGATTGGTTGTTTTCTCTGGACTGCATCGAATCCGCTGTATCTATCCATTTATCATATATCTATGTCTGTCACTATAGCCAATGGAAATGCTAGAAATGGTCATGTGGACTGGGAGAACCAATGGGAAATTCCTATTGTTTCTCAATAGTCCAGTGCGCTCCACAGAAAGGGCCGTCAGATAGATGCATTGGTTGCGCGCAATATAAGATAGACCGATAAGAGAGAGGCGCTTGTCTCTGATTTTATAATAAAATGGCAAAAAGAAAAAGGTATAATGTTCAGTGCAAATGTGTATGTCGTTTACAGTTTATTATGCCACCTATGCAGCTTGTTTATTTTGTCCATTCTCTGCCTCTGCCACAAATGTATGGCTTAGTTATAAGGTGGTCTGTCACAGAGTTAAATGTTTTCACTATCAATATATTAAATTAGCCATTGTTTTTGGAGGAAACTGTACATTGGGGGGGTTGGGAGATGGGTTTGGACATTTACCAGGGCCAGTTTCGAATTGCGGCCTCCCATAGGTGCTTTTTTAGAGCGGTTTTGAAGGTGGGCAGGAATTCACATTATTTTACGGCTGTGGGTAGGGCGTTCCACATTGTTGTGGCATAATTGCGAAACGTGTTTAGTCCCTTGTTTGAGCCGAATCTGGGTTGGACATGATTTGTGGAACTCCCTCTGGTGTTGTGGTTGTGGTATTCACTGACCTTTGGGAAGTATCTCGACGTACATGGGTACCTTAGTGGTGTAGTGTATCTTGTAGACCAGGCCCATTGCAAGTTGCTGTACTCTGTCGTCTACTCTAAGCCATCCTAGGTTGTCAAAATGGGCAGGGGTGAGGTGGGTTTTAGGAGTAAGGTCAAGCAGTAGTCTGACCAGTTTGTTTTGTGATGTTTGTAATCTTGTTTTTAGTGCCTTTGAGGTGCTTTGGTACCATGAGGTGCAAGCATAGTCATAGTACCCTTGAATGAGTGCTCCTGTTAGAGTATTCAGGGTATTCTTGTTTAGAGGAGGAGAGATCCGGTACAAGAACCTTGTTTCTTTGGTTGACTTTTTTGATTATATTGATTGCCATTTTGTCACAGGAAAGATTTGCCTCTAGGATGGAACCCAGGTATGTAATTTCATCTTTCCTTGTGACAATATTGTCACCAACTGTAACAGAGAAGCCGTTGGCCTTGCTGAGTTTGTTATTTGATCCAAAGAGAATGGAGAATGGAGTGATTGACAGTGTTGAAAGCCTTTTGGATGTCCAGCATGACCATGC